>NW_024883706.1:0-58067 GCF_019059575.1 Amphibalanus amphitrite
GCTCGTCGCCGTTGAGCGGAGGCGGGGACCGGCGCGGCCTTGGCCGCCGACGGAGTAGGGAGGGACCGGGCGACTGGACTGGGGACTCACATCTGGCCACAACTGGGCGAGGTCCATGACCATCGGTCCCAAAACTTGGTAGGAGCGTTGATAATTGGTCTTGAGTCTTGACTACTGAAGCAAAGACAAGTGAATCAGTGACAACTGACAATCCTTTCGTGAGTTCTGATTGAACTGGATCAGGAAGCCTGATGGGACGAGCTAGGAAGTCTATCAGACCTATAGGTGAGTTTAACCCTCGCCGGCACAGGGGGGAGGGGGTTGATGCACCCCTGAGGTTTTTCGCGAATAACTCGTGTAAAAAGCGGCTGATCGCGACGAAACTTTCACTATTCTCGTATTGATCAATTTTACACCTACCCTGAAAATTTCATGACCCTGACCCAAATGACCTTTGACCTATGACCTCTTTTCCGAGACCATGTTTGGCCGGAATCGCGATTCGGCGTATGTCGGCTCGCATTAGCCGCGTTTGCAAGCTTTTCGTGGTTTCAAACGTTCAAACATGTGATTTGATGTTGCTCCCATGCATTAGGGTGGGTGTCAAAGTCACCTGAAGGTCAGTCAGGTCATTGACCTTTGGTGACCTCGGTTCACTTTTTCGAGTTTTACATGTTTCTAGGGTAGTTTTTTAGCTGAATTTGAATTTAGCAACCATTTGAACATTTACGAAGTAGTTTTGGTGCCTTCGTAACATGTTACGAAGCTGTCAGAGGCGGATGATACCCGTCACGACCCCTACCGGCTTACCTGACCTGACCCGACCTAGTCTAAACGCTTAATGACATCATTTGTGATCAAAACTAACACGATATTCGTGATCAGCACCCCGTAAAACCCCATAGCAGCCACCTAGGCCCCGTCAAATTTTATAAAGGTTTTGGAAGACCAGCTCCCCTGGTGTTTTCCCATTGCTTGTTGGCCCAGTAAGAAGTATGCAAAATTTCAGCTTCCTAGCTCAACGTTTGCGTCTGCCTCAAAGGCCTCGAAGTTTGCCTCATAGGGCGTAATGGAGACTGCAATGCCGGTGTTAGCTGCATTGTCCTGGCAGCGGCGTTCATTGGCACAATATTGCCACGAATCAGGGGAGCCACGATAATAACAATAATGCCACGAATCTGTTAGCACGCATTGCAGGTCGTTGTGTCAGTATGCTGGCAGCAGTTTTCCCAGCGAAGCTGAAACTTCGGAATGTGTATCGGCTCTTGTCTTCCAGGTCCTCCTGGGAATCGCTGCTGCCGTGGTCACAGGGAGCCACGGAAGATCTGACGTGGTGGGTAGCCTCCCTGGACGGCTGGAACGGCCGGCTGCTGGTGCCGCCGGCTGTCTGCAAATGTCAGCTCTCCACCGATGCGTCGGGCTCCGACTGGGGGGGGGGGCGTCCTCTGGGCGCACGACTGTCTGCTGGCGTCAGGATTCTGGGACCGACGGGTGAGCGAGGAACCGGTCTATTATCGAGAGCTTCTAGCAGTTTATTCAGCACTCCTTTCATTCCGCCCTTCACTCGTTGGAAAAACCGTAGAAATTTTATCTGACCAGTATAACGCCTTTTGGGGCAACTAACGGAGCGAGCGAGAGGGTGGGCCTTGCACGTGCGAAATTGCGAGGGGGTACCTCCAACTGACTTGTGCACGGCACCCATGGGCGGCGCCACCGGGGGGCGGGGGGGACAGGTCCCCCGCTATCGAAAGTTAGGGGGGTACAGTACCCCCCTATCGGCGAGGTCCGTTCAATAGTTGATAATAATGCATTGTAGAGTTATCCGTCGCATTTAATGCATCGTTGGTTAATCAAGACAGGTTCTGAATAAAGATTGCTGTTGGGATGTATTGCAGGGGGTCCTGGCCATCTGCAAAAGGTGTGGAGCTGTGATGCCTGTAGTCATAAGGTGATCGGCAGGGCCTCGGGGATCGTGCCCCCCCCTTTTTGGGGCGCCAGACAGGGTTTATTACCTCCCCACCCCACTGCCAGACCACATTGCCGACAAAACCAAGTTTACTGAAATTCCATAGATTTCCGTTACTATATGGATATTTTCCATTCCTAATTAGTCAAATTCAAGCATGGCAGCTCTACCACAGGAACCATTTGAAATATATGCCATTTAACCCAGCACTTGTGGGCAGAAGTGTTCGGATAGATCACAGGCAGGACCAAAAAAGCACGCCGTAGCCCAAGATCTTATAATTGGGTAGCATCGGCACCCTCTCGTCAAGGGGTTCGATAGCACTCGTTTTTTTTCTGCAAAACTAAGTTCGGTCGGCGGCCGAACGGCTGGGGTCTAATCAAGCCCCCTTCCCTCCCCTTCTTACGTCAGCGGCTGTGAAAATGCCATTACCAGCTGTTGAAACATGGCAGTTGCTTTTGCATGAGTGCACGAAAGGGTTTTAGGTACGTGATACGTGAAAGGTTCTACATGAAATTGAGATACACCAGCTTATCAAATTGTGCTCACTGTGGTGCGCTCGGTTTTACCTTGACTAGTCTTTGAATTCTGGGGTGAAACAGACCAGTCAAGAAACCTGTTCCATAAGGAGAGCCACTGATGCTAAAGAGATGAGGGATGAGGTTTCAAGAGACCTTCATTACCTCCCAAAGGGGTGCCACGCCATTTGCCAATCCCTGCTGTAGTTGTTACGATTGGAGGGTGAATATGAGAACGATGCAGGTCGTGACAGCTCGATCATGACGAACACAATGGTGCCGACATCACAGCTCTATGTACCGCAATTTTTGACGAAGTTAATCAACAAGGACCGGAATCCTACCCTGGGGCACTTCACCTGCAGAGGTCGCCGGACCTGAGACCCTTTCACTCAATTTTTTCAACGGTGCATGCGGCATGCGCTCGTTTTTCCCTTGAAGCTCTTGGTAAGTAAAATCCATCAGAAAGTGTGATCAAATAACGGCTGGTGACCTTCCATGACCTAGCATGACCTTTTGAGTGACCACCGATGACATGACCACTGACGGCTAGCCATTAGCTGCACCCTGCCCGTTGCATATGGATCAGGTGGTGATGTCATGATTCTGAAATTATATTGCAGTTTTGGCGCACTTGTCAGAGCAGAAAACATTCCCACTTTTCCTCCATGACTATATGATGATGAAGCCATGAAGCTGACCAGACGCAAGATCGAAAATTTGAAAGTACGAAACGTAAGTAGTTGGCACTGCTACTCATACCTAAGCAATTCGCAGCTTGTAGGAAACCAGCTTTGAGTTGGCAAGACTGCAAATTTTGATTTAGAGGCAAGGATGCTTGAAAAGGTGATCGATCTTATAGTTGTCCTATGATAAGTTTGGAAACGGGATGCACCATTCGATGTGTTTTGGGCTTTGCCAAGTTTCGCGGCGTTACGTGCCTCGTTTTTTTTTTTTGCATACACGATCAGTATCTACTTTTGGGATTCTCAGTCAGGCAAGCCCCCGTCCCCGTCCCCCCCTATCGAAAACCCGTGGCGCCGCCCCTGACGGCACCCTACTAACTGGTCTCTAGCGATGTGCCAAATTTGGGCACAATCGGCCCAGCCGTTCTCGAGATCTGGAAACGACCCCTGCACGTGCGCACGTGCAGCAGCACCCCAACTCTGGCACATGTATATGCAGTGCCTAGTGGGTGCCTACCTACATGCCAACTTTCAGCGCAATCGGCCAAGTAGTTACCGAGATATTGCAACAATTACAAAAGTGACACCTCTTCGTTTTGCACGTGGCACGTGCATAAGGGGTCACCCACATGCATCGGGAATAGTCCAATACTTGGTAGAAGGAATAAAGCTACCCTACAAAAATTACCGCGTGTAAATCGGTCAAGTGGTTGCTGAGATATAAGCCTCGCAAAAGCGAAACCACGGCCGGCCGGCCGGCCGCTCATACTCAGAAATTTCCGTTAATCTAAGGAAAGACTACGCTCGCTTCGCTCGCTCCGTAATAATATTACCGCCGTTGCGCATATCAACAAGTTTGGTTCTTCCAATGTTCGGCTTGATGGGATAGCCCAGGACCCATGGGCGTTTGCTTTGAACAATGACATCTCTCTGGTGGCGCATCATATTGCAGGTGTTTCGAACACGTGCCCCGATGCCCAATCACGTATTCCGACCCATCATGAATGGGTGCTGCATGCGTCTGTGTTTCAGCAGCTGGACCGAATGTTCGGGCCGCACACAGTGGACAGGTTCGCGTCAGCCAGTACCGCGCTGCTGCCTGTTTACAACAGCCGGTTCGCGGACCCGTACTCGGCAGGGGTCGATGCCCTGGGGCAGACCAACTGGGCGGACGAAAACAACTGGGTCAATCCGCCGTTCCGTCTGATTCCAAGAATTCTCGACGTCATTGAAGCGCAGCGGGCTGACGCGACCCTGATTGCGCCTATGTGGCCGGGTCAACCGTGGATGGCGCGTCTCCGCCGGCTGTGCACGGCGCCACCGCTTCGGCTACCTCCCGTGGCGCAAGCGTGTGTTCCGCTGACGGAGCTTCAGCGGATCGAGCCGCATCGCAACCTCAAATGGAGGCTGTATGCTTGGAGAGTTTCTGGCGCGAACGGCTAGCCGCGCAGGGCTGGTCTCCGGGCGCGAGTAACTGTTTGCGACTGTGTTTGGCCAGCAGTACGCTGAAAACCTACGATCGTTATATTCGTGATTTTTTTTTTGTGTTTTGTGACGCTCGGCGTGTGACGTTCCCCCGCCTGAGGATACGGCGGTCATTGCCGATTTTTTCATGCACCGCTGTAGTTCTTCTCCTCGTCCTCACTCCACTGTCCGGTGCGTTTCCGCCGCCATTGCCGCTCTGTATGAGGCGTTCGGGGCTGCCAATCCTGTGCGAGATCCGTTTGTCAGTCGTTTGTTGCAGGCCATTGTCAAAGGTGGCACCCGTGCGCCTCTGGCTAGGTCTACCGCCATGGACGTCTCCGCTTTCACGAGGTTATTTCGGTCTTGGCCGTCTAACGTCGATCTTACCATCAAGCAGCTTCGGTTGAAAACCATTGCGCTATTGGCGTTAGCAGTTTGATGCTGCGGCCGTCCGATATCGCCCGCACTCGCCCGGCGATACGAATTGGACAGTGACGTTTTTTCTACGTTTGTTAGGTATGTCCACAGATCAGTTTGAGTTTACCGAGGATGATGCTCTGAAAGTGACCCTGGGTGTTAAGAATGACAGCCACCGCATGAAGTTTGAGGTTACTTTGCCGTCTAGTCCTGATTCTATCACTATGGTGGATCCTGTGGGAGCGCTCAAAACGTATCTCGAGCGCACCGAATCAGTGCGATGTCCCATCACCAAACCAGCCTTTTTGTCTCTGGTGCGCCCTTTTGTGGCTGCGTCTGCTAGCACTGTGTCTCACATTCTTCAGGAAGCTATTTGTGCCGAGAGGTTTGGTTTGGCGCCTGGTCAACGGCCGAAGGATTTCCGGCCTACGGTGCGGCACAGGCGGTGCAGCTCGGCTTCGATGCTGATGACGTTCAGCGCCTAGGGCGCTGGAAAACCCGATCAGTGTTTATGGATCACTACGTACACGGCAGGATTCCTGATAGGTTCACTCAGACGCTGTTCCAGTGTTCACTTGTTATCTCTCCAATTGGTGTTGCTTATGTTTGTTCTGTGTAAATACACTGGTGGCGGGTCCCCCGTCCCAGTAACGCTGGTTTTGAGAAACCTTAGTTACGGGACCCGCCGCAAGGGTGTGGTGTGGCGTGCGCCTAGCCCACGCCACAGCAGTGCGTGCTAGCTCAGCCGAGGTGGAATGATGGCAGCTGTGCTGTAACCATTGGTCCCGGGTAGTGGTTTTGGGTGATCTCCGGGTCGCCGGGAGCGGCACTGTGCTGTGTATTGCTTATGTTTGTTCTGTGTAAATACACTGGTGGCGGGTCCCAGTAACGCTGGTTTTGAGAAAGGTGTTTTCCCATGGCCCAATAAGTATGCAAAATTTCAGATTCCTAGCTCAACGTTTGCGTCTGCCTCAAAGGCCTCGAAGTTTGCCTCATAGGGCGTAATGGAGACTGCAATGCCGGTGTTAGCTGGGGCATTCCACGATAGATGTGTGCGATAGATGTGTGCTTTTCATTTTTTTTCTTTAGTTACGCTACCGGGTTTTTTCCTATATCTTTTTCGTGGAGTCACTCATGTATGTGTTGTGTTCGCATTCCATTAAAGGGACCCTCCCACCTTCAAAAAAGTTAATGAATTGGCATGAAAGTGATGTCGCTCGGTTCAGAAAGAGCAAAAATGAATATCTACCAAATTTCATCGAAAAATATTCACCGGTTTTCAAGATATTAGACTTTTACTTTGGTTTACTTTTTGGGATCTCCGCTGTTCCTAGCGACTTTATTTGAAAGTGCGGCATTTGTTGCGCGCAAAGCAGCACATACCACCGCGTGCTGCCAAACGTTTTAGTAAAAGATTTAAAAATCGTTAGATCTCCGCTGACGTCACAAATTCTAAGGGGGCATACCAATGCATTAGCCCCTTAGAATCCGAAAACTGCAAGTTTGAAATTCCATATCTCCGAATTAAAGCATTTTTCGATGTTGTGAATGCCCAAACCGGTATTTTCAGGCCATGGCCACCAATTTGGCTATCTCAACTCAAAACTAATGTTAAGGTGGGAGGGTCCCTTTAACCCGCGAGTTGCTGGGGGGGGGGGGCGTTAAACGCCCCCACTTTTTTCGCCGGGCCATAGCATAAAAACGGCGCGCCGCAGTCGCGCCAAATTTTGGGTACCTGTAGAGAATTGATTGAAGTTTATTGTGACAAAGTTTCAAAAAAATTGGTTGGAAAATTTTTGAGATATCGAGGTTTTAGTGACGTCATGATTTCTGAGTTTTCGACCAAAAACGGCATATGTTCAAAAAATTTATTTATTTTTTTATTGCATGTCTTAGTGGGATCCAACAATGTTGGCTTTTACCGCCACAGTGTCAAAGTACATAAAGGACACGTATATCACACAGTCGTTGAAGCAGATTTCAGAGAACATGAGATAAAAATAGGTATGCCCACGCGAGTGTGATAAAACGTATAAAATTATATAAAAGTACGCACATGGCACAGCTTGGCTAAAAATCACATACAAAAAAAAAACGGATGATAGGTGGCGCATCTATGACTGGCTCGCGTATGCTGCTCTTACGCTGGCTCGGAAAGTGGTCGGGTTGATGTTTTGTCGCTGCTCGTTGGGCAGACGGTTCCATGTCCGTAAAGCACGAACTGGCACGGTCTTGTGTGTGACCTCCATCCTGCATCGCGGTGCGTATAGGACACCGTCGGTGGCCGAACGAGTGGTCCGCTCGGACACATCCGCTCGGGCACACACAAGCGATCTCAGGGCTTGTGGAGTGTCGGTGCAGTGCACAAGTCTGTGCACTAAAGTACAGTCTCTGAGCTCGATTATTTCGGCAAATTTCAACCAGCCCAGTTGTCTGCGAGCGGCTGAAACGTGATCGGTTTTCTTTTTACCGGTGATTATGCGGATGGCGAAGTTCAGCATCTTCTCGATGCGATGTTGTAGCTGATGCGTGGGCGGAGCCCATGCAGGCAGGCAGTAGGTGACGTGAGGCATGACCAGGGTTTGGATGAGCGTTGTCATGGTGGAGGGAGGCAGCGTGCCTCTCAGCTTCCTGAGCGTGACGAGGGTGCCATACCCGCGCTGCACGACACGGGCTGTCTGTCGTTCCATCGACAGAGTCTGATCAAGTAAGACGCCGAGAAACTTCATGTGTTCAGTGCGTTCCAACCTGATGCCGTCGAAGGTGATGTTGAAGTTGGTTACTTTTTTGACAGACGAGGTAGTTCCCACCAGTGTCATCTCTGTTTTGTCAGGGTTGACTTTCAGTCCGTTGCACCGGAACCATGCAGCCACCGCTCCCAGATCAGCCTCTACGTTCCGCTGAAGCTCAGCAAGACCGTCCGCGGTGGGGAGCGTGCTGTGCATAAGGACGGTGTCATCAGCATACGATACTACCTTGCAGTTGGCGGACAGATGACATGGCATGTCATTCGTGAGGGTGTTGAAGAGCCAGGGCCCCAGAGTGCTACCCTGTATCACGCCAAAATCGACCGTTGCCAGCTCGGTGCTACCCCGCACACCCTGTGTTCTGTCCTTAAAAAAATCATATAAAATCACAGAATAAACATACAGACATGCCGTAAACGCCATTAGACTGCCAATACCATGATCAATCAAATGGCTATCTTCGATTATTGATTATCGTTCCGCATTTTCCATAATCTTGAACTAAATCTTGGCAATTTTTCGTGACTACTTCACGACCATGATACATGAATTTATTAAATTGAACTTTTTGAGCCAAACACGTACACATATGATAAAATGAATGTCACCATCGTGTTCTACGCCCCAAATTACCTATAAAACATGTGTCACAGGCTGCAAATATCAGTTTTGATTTTCGGGGATATGTGCCTACCCGGTTGACCTGACCTTGACCCTGACCTACGCTTGACTGACCCCTACATGGAGCTGACACTCTTGTAGGCCTTATAAGATGGATTGTGCACCGTTTTGACAGAGTTTATGGCGAGAGGCGCCCATTGCGAAGTCCTGAAGTCCATGCTACTGAAAGCCCGACTTCAGGTGTTTGACCTGACCTTGACCCGACCTGTGACCTCAAAATTCAACTTTAAAGTACTCATCTGAAGCGTCTCGTCGCGCTCTTTCGTTTGCCGCCTCGTGCGTTTCGCTGCGCCTATTGGTTCTCGAGTTATCGGCTGGGGGCGTTTAACGCCCCCCCCCCCCCCAGCAAACGGTGGGTGGCGAAATACCCCAGCAACTGCCGGGTTAAACGAATTCATGTTTGTAACAACATGATATATTTCGACCGCTTATAAACTACGTAACAATGCGTAACACTTCAAATAACGCCCTGACGTTTGCCCGCTGATTTGAGTTCGCTGAGCAACAAGCTTGCTTAGCTCGGCGGCTCTTTTCAGTGGGCATTTGACTCTGCCGAACCCAGACCAGATACTGTCCCCCCCACCCCGCAAAAATGTGTGAATGCGCTGCACGATTAACCTAACTAACCGATGGAATGACTGATCCTTTGGCTTATTCTTAAGGCCGCGTTCCCACTACGACCGTTCAACATCGTAAGTTGCAAGAACGGGAGCAAACGGACGAGATCGTTGATCTAGAGACTTTTCTAAAAAAGTTGAACACTTCCCTAGATCTGGTATACGGGGCAAGATGGGGAACCATCGTGAGACATCGGCAAACGGCTTGGACAAAGCCAGTTGAGAGGAGCGATGATGAAGGAGGGATCGGCACAATAAGC
The DNA here is from genome assembly GCF_019059575.1 of Amphibalanus amphitrite. NCBI lineage: Eukaryota > Metazoa > Arthropoda > Thecostraca > Balanomorpha > Balanidae > Amphibalanus > Amphibalanus amphitrite. Next base: position 9,357 of record NW_024883706.1, read on the forward strand.
TATTGTAAAAAATTATGTTCGAAATTTAGTTGGCGTGGTTGAAGATCCCATGCAACTGAATGATACAATTAGAAGACCCTTTAAATTTATTAACGTGTAAAAAGCACGCGAGCATTAGAAAATATATCAACAATGCCAGCGAAAAGCATTCACAGCTGTGATAGCGACCAGGTAACGACAATCTATTGACTTTTGAAATGAAAATGTGTGCAGTTGATAAGATAATTCATTGTGGTTTTCAAATGAATAACTTCGGGAAGCTGTACCTAACCGATAAATTGCAAGTTCCGATGATTTCTTAAGCAGTTTTTTATGGTAATCCTCGATAAAACATTTAGCAAGTTGAAGCAGGCTGCAATGGAACTGAATTTGCCGAGTGCCGACACAGGCTCAGCGATTTAGGTATACAAGTATACTAAGTTAGAGAAAGTGTAGCCGGCTTCAGCTTACAGCAGTGTCACAGCTCATGTCACCATTGTCATGTGACTACGCCATCTCGTCAGGCGATGCTAGGACTGTATAATATAAAGGCAATTATCAACTGAACAGATGAGAAACACAACTTCAGCAAGAAAACTGACGCCTTGTGCTCAATGAAGATAAGCTAGTGTATTCGAGCACAGCGGTTCACAGCAGATGGTGGCAACTGTCGACGTTTGTCTGACAGATATGCAGTGTGGCATGGCACCACAACGCAGCAGTCTTCCAGAGGAGAGTTTGGCCTAAGCGTTTGAGATCCCAGGCCTGTCTACCTGAATCTACGATGCAAATCTTGTTAGCTGGCACGCAACCGGATGGCTACTTTGTCTATCTCCGAGATTCTGACTTCCGGAGGGGTGCTACGAGAAGAGGGAGACGAAGTGCAAGTCGCACCTGTTCTGACTCGGCGAGGGTCATTCGCTCAAGAGTCGCATGCGATGTGCATAACAAGGGCCAGACAGCCCAATGACAATCACATGCCTCGCATGTGGTCGTCCCAGTCGCATGGCGCGGTCCAGGTGGCCTTGATCCAGAAGACACTGTGATTGTTTGAGCCTCGAATGAGGCCCTCAGTGACGATCCGACGGCGGAAGCCGCGTGTGTTGAACGAGCAGTGGCCGGCCGCTTGAGGTCATAAGTGAGCGACGACGGACGATGGCCACGATTGTCGGAAATTCTGCCTTTAGTTTCACAAAATCAAGTGCTGCTACGGCTATGTATCTGTCAGATGATATAAATAAATGTTTGTTATTTGCGCCGCATTTGCAGTTGCATGACATTATTTGTAGGATTCTTATTTGCAGGCGCTGATGGTAGGTAAATGAATAAATTGCACTAGACCTACGGTAAACCTGCCGAAAAGTTAAGTTATTCATCGCTACTTAGAACTCGCCTATATCTATGTATATAATCATAGTTATGTAGCTTTTATCTGCAAAAACGCACCACCTTTCATGCCTTGCTGCTTGTCTTCTCACTTTGAATATCAAGAAACTTCCAAAAAAGGGCTTCCCCTCCTATGCACTGCCTAAAAATGCTTATTAGTGTCATTTAATATCTGCACAAACCTTCAAGAACGTTCAAAAAGTTCAACACTGTTCAACTTTTCGGCGACCTCACCAACCAACCAACATGGGGAGCAAACTTTCAAAACCTTACAAATGCCTCCACCCGAGAACACGTGTCAAATACCCGGTTCCCACCACCACCGGCAGAGATCGTAAAAATGCATGCTGTGATTTTGCCGATCTTGCCGGTTTTCCCACGTTATTTTACTTTACGATGTTGAACGGTCGTAGTGGGAACGCGGCTTAAATGGGAAGGTGTAGTGGTCAGTCAAGCTACATTTAGCCTTGACTTCTTTGCTTCTCTTTTAAGCCATATACCATACTAACAAGGGCCTTACCGCGCTTATTCCAGCTTTGATTTTGTTTTCTTCATTCTCCTAGCAGGGAGTGTCGCGACTTGATGTATTATGTTTCGGGGTGGTGTTAACGTAAGGTTCTATGTGTCGCGCGGGTCAGTGGGTGGACACTCCTGGTCGTCTATTCATGGGCGGCGGCTTAAAAAAAATAGATCGTACCAGGCCCGTCACCCTCATCTCTCAGATTTGAATGAAAATTGGTACAAGGGGTAATCATAGACTCCAAAAACACCTGCCAAAATATCAGACTTCTCAGATGAAAACTTTTTTAGTTACATTGCATAAAATTTTCAAAACTTCAAATTGTAAGGGTGAGTTTGATGAGCTATAACTCAAAAACGAGCTAAGCAAGCAACAAACGGTAAACAGCTTTGAACTAACGATGAATCAAAGATTAATACAATATTTTAAAATTGGAAAGAAAGTTTTACATATTGAAAAAAGTCGTAGTAATTTTTTAAATTGTCTATAATGGCCCTTGGGACCAAAATTTTTGCCATTTTTATTTCTTCAAAATAAACCTCCGGTCCTTTAAAATCGACATGCAAAAAATTAGAAAGGTGTTCTTTCTATAAGTTCCTCATTTAAATGTATACAAAATGGGTTTCCGGGGGGGGTCGGTACGACCCCAGCTCGCCGTTTCGCCTCTAATGGAGCTAGAACCTTGCGGGAAAAACGAGCATGTGCGCCGTTACAAGATGCATCGAATGATACCACATTTTAAGGTATCGGGTTCATTGGTGACCCCAGAGGTCAATTCAAGTGACCGAAATTACGGGTCCGGTTTTTGATAGATTACTTCGCAACAAATGGTCGCAGAGCCGTGATTTTAGCATCTTTGTGTTTGCCTAGCTCCGGCGCGTCGAATGATATACTGTTTGTTCTGGTGAGGTCAGCTTAAGTCGCTGACCTCGGGTCAGCACACTGCCGTGTATTTGGCTCCGCTCCCCGACCGGGCGGCCCAGCCGGCAGCCAGCCCCCGGGCATCACGTGACCGCCCCGAGTCCGGGGCAAAGCCAACCAGCGCGGCGCTGGACAAACAGCGCCGGCACAGAGATGGTTAACAGTCGGGTCAGGACACGAAGCTGGGTGAATGAGATCATATTGCACGTCATTCGATTCGCAAGGTCTTCCCGAGTCCCAGTGGCGGATCCAGGATTTTCACTGGGGAGGGGCTGCAGGTCATAATTGGGCGCCACGCCCCGGATGGGCGCCATAGTCGCATCGTATTGGCGCTGAAATATTGGCGCCCAGTGGCCATGACAAGAGGCGCCCAGGATCAGTATGTACAGTGACACCACACGATTGGAAATATCGGTGCGGAGCGTACTGAAACGACGTTATTCGACTGATTTTTGCATCCTAGTCCTAGTATGCGGCACCTCCGATGAGTTGCGAATTGAAAATTGGCGCCACTGCGCCTTCGGCGCAGTGGCGCCAGTTTTCCTTGGGTGGGGGCTGCCAGCCCCCGCAGCCCCCCCCCCTGGATCCGCCACTGCCGAGTCCATTGGTAGCTTTCCCGTCTCTCTAGCTCAATTTGATCGAGAGTTATTGACGAAAAACTCTTATGACCCTAGTGACGTACGAATGACGTCACGCAAGGTCAACAACGCAAAAGTGAGGCAAAAATGACTTCAATTGAACTTTCAGTAACCAGTAATGTCACTAGGCAGCTTAACCACGCCATTTGTAGGCTCTCTTCCGAAATCACAATTCGAGACCATCACGGTGACACAAAATAAGTACATTTATAGTAAGAACACCTTCCTAATTTTTTGCACACTACTTAATAATGATCCAAAAATGTTTTTAAGAAAATAAAAATTCAAAAAAATTTGGTCCCAAAGGCATTAAAATGCAAATGAAAGGAAACTCGAGGTGTCATATATCAAAATATTATATATTTCAAAATTTTAAAAATGTATATTATTCTTTGTTTCAATGCAAGTTCAATGACTTATAGCATTTGGCATTTGGATTATCCGTCTTAGAGTTACAGCCCGCCAAACTTGGCGCTGCAACGCAAGATCCAAAACATGTTATACACTATAACTCAAAAACCACTCATCTGATAAGCCTGAAATTGTTACAGGAGTATTCAGAGCCCCTGATTACCCCTTAGACTAATTATCGTTAAAATCCGAGATATGAGGGTGTCAAATTGGAAAAAAGTGGTACGATCTATCGTGGAATGCCCCAGCTGCATTGTCCTGGCAGCGGCGCTCATTGGCACAATATTGCCACGAATCAACTGCTGCCTAAGCAAGAGATGAACATAACTGGTCTTTGCCATCGCCCCCCCCCCACCCCCTTCCCCTTCTCACCCCCCCCCCAGTTGATTCCCAGTAAACATGACGACGTCGGCCCAACGTCGGTTCAACCTCGTCCCGACATCGGCTGGACGTCGGATATGCCCGCATGTTCCGACGTCCAGCCGAAGTCCAGCCGACGTCGGGCCGAGATCGTTTGCCGAGGTTGACGAGATCGTTTGTCGTTGGACCGACGGGGCCGACGTCGGCATGTTTATTGGGACAACGCGCCAAAGATATCAACCGGCGGCGGGATTCGAGCCCCCCAGTCGCCGACGTCGGCATGTTTACTGGGACAACACGCCAAAACCATCAGCCGGCGATGGGATTCGAACCCGGTGTCATTCATACGCGAGGTTAGTGCGCTGACGACTACACCACGCAGCCAGCCAAAAAATTGCGTTTGATTTGTTGGGTTATGCCCTTTCGGTCTGACAAGACCATTTCAGAGCCGGAAAGATCATAGGATGGAGACATTGGTCAGTCTTGGCGAGCACCCTGGGTCCAGACTCCAGTTCATATAGAGTCCCTGGTCCCATTGCTGTTACGTGACACTTATTGGAAAGGGCGACCCCACAATGGGTTCATATAGCCACTCTTACACACCTGCACCAACGTTTCCCAAAGTGTCCCTTTGATAAGTGGCACTTTGGCAAAGTGACACTTGCCGACTGGCCTTTCTATATGAACTGGGCCCGGCCCTGGTGAGTTGCCGGGGCTGAGCCTGTCCAAAGGATAGGCCGAGCAGCCCCCAAGCACTCACCGCACCCGGCTACGGGCGAGCTCGGCTTACGGGCAATCCCAAATGGGATAAAGTTTCCCGTCCAGTCCGGATCAGGGGGTTGCGGCGTGGAGGAAGATTTGAGTTTCCTGAGGATATTTTGAATACAGAAGCTCTTTATGAAACATGAAACATGTATTTAATATTATTTTAACGGTCAAAACAGCGGCCGATGTCGGTCCGACGTCGCCCCGACGTCGACTGGACCTCAGCAATTGATCTCGGTCCGACGTCGGCCCGACGTCGGCTGGACCTCGGCTGGACGTCGGAACATGCGGGCATATACGACATCCAGCCGACGTCGTGCCGAGGTTGGACCGACGTCGGGCCGACGTCGGCATGCTGATGCCGAGTTGCCGACGTCACCCCGACGTCGGCCGACGTCGGGCCGACGTCGACATGCTTACTGGGTTCGTGGCAATATTGTGCCAATGAACGCCGCTGCCAGGACAATGCAGCTAACACCGGCATTGCAGTCTCCATTACGCCCTATGAGGCAAACTTCGAGGCCTTTGAGGCAGACGCAAACGTTGAGCTAGGAATCTGAAATTTTGCATACTTCTTATTGGGCCAACAAGCAATGGGAAAACACCTTTCTCAAAACCAGCGTTACTGGGACCCGCCACCAGTGTATTTACACAGAACAAACATAAGCAATACACAGCACAGTGCCGCTCCCGGCGACCCGGAGATCACCCAAAACCACTACCCGGGACCATTGGTTCAGCACAGCTGCCATCATTCCTCCTCGGCTGAGCTAGCACGCACTGCTGTGGCGTGGGCTAGGCGCACGCCACCAGCACACCCTTGCGGCGGGTGGCGTAACTAAAGTTTCTCAAAACCAGCGTTACTGGGACCCGCCACCAGTGTATTTACACAGAACAAACATAAGCAACACCAATTGGAGAGACAACAAGTGAACACTGGAACAGCGTCTGAGTGAACCTATCAGGAATCCTGCCGTGTACGTAGTGATCCATAAACACTGATCGGGTTTTCCAGCGCCCTAGGCGCTGAACGTCGTCAGCATCGAAGCCGAGCTGCACCGCCTGTGCCGCACCCGTAGGCCGGAAATCCTTCGGCCGTTGACCAGGCGCCAAACCAAACCTCTCGGTAGCACAAATAGCTTCCTGAAGAAGGTGAGACACAGTGCTAGCAGACGCAGCCACAAAAGGGCGCACCAGAGACAAAAAGAAATGCCGGTTTGGTGATGGGACATCGCACTGATTCGGTGCGCTCGAGATACGTTTTGAGCGCCCCCACAGGGTCCACCATAGAATCAGGACTAGACGGCAAAGTAACCTCAAACCCCATGCGGTGGCTGTCATTCTTAACACCCAGGGTCACTTTCAGAGCATCATCCTCGGTAAACTCAAACTGATCTGTGGACATAACAAACGTAGAAAAAACGTCACTGTCCAACTCGTATCGCCGGGCGAGTGCGGGCGATATCGGACGGCCGCAGCATCAAACTGCTAACGCCAATAGCGCAATGGTTTTCAACCGAAGCTGCTTGATGGTAAGATCGACGTTAAAAGGCCGAGACCGAAATAACCTCGTGAAAGCGGAGACGTCCATGGCGGTAGACCTAGCCAGAGGCGCACGGGTGCCACCTTTGACAATGGCCTGCAACAAACGACTGACAAACGGATCTCGCACAGGATTGGCAGCCCCGAACGCCTCATACAGAGCGGCAATGGCGGCGGAAACGCACCGGACAGTGGAGTGAGGACGAGGAGAAGAACCACAGCGCTGCATGAAAAAATCGGCAATGACCGCCGTATCCTCAGGCGGGGGAACGTCACATGCCGAGCGTCACAAAACACAAAAAAAATCACGAATATAACGATCGTAGGTTTTCAGCGTACTGCTGGCCAAACACAGTCGCAAACAGTTACTCGCGCCCGGAGACCAGCCCTGCGCGGCTAGCCGTTCGCGCCAGAAACTCTCCAAGCATACAGCCTCCATCTGAGGTTGCGATGCGGCTCGATCCGCTGAAGCTCCGTCAGCGGAACACACGCTTGCGCCACGGGAGGTAGCCGAAGCGGTGGCGCCGTGCACAGCCGGCGGAGACGCGCCATCCAAGGTTGACCCGGCCACATGGGCGCAATCAGGGTCGCGTCGGCCCGCTGCGCTTCGATGACGTCGAGAATTCTTGGAATCAGACGGAACGGCGGATTGACCCAGTTGTTTTCGTCCGCCCAGTTGGTCTGCCCCAGGGCATCGACCCCTAACGAGTACGGGTCCGCGAACCGGCTATTGTAAACAGGCAGCAGCGCGGTACTGGCTGACGCGAACCTGTCCACTGTGTGCGGCCCGAACATTCGGTCCAGCTGCTGAAACACAGACGCATGCAGCACCCATTCATGATGGGTCGGAATACGTGATTGGGCATCGGGGCACGTGTTCGAAACACCTGCAATATGATGCGCCACCAGAGAGATGTCATTGTTCAAAGCAAACGCCCATGGGTCCTGGGCTATCCCATCAAGCCGAACATTGGAAGAACCAAACTTGTTGATAAGCGCAACGGCGGTAATATTATCAGATAAAATTTCTACGGTTTTTCCAACGAGTGAAGGGCGGAATGAAAGGAGTGCTGAATAAACTGCTAGAAGCTCTCGATAATCGATTCCTCGCTCACACCGTCGGTCCCAGAATCCTGACGCCAGCAGACAGTCGTGCGCCCAGAGGACGCCCCCCCCCCCCCAGCCGGAGCCCGACGCATCGGTGGAGAGCTGACATTTGCAGACAGCCGGCGGCACCAGCAGCCGGCCGTTCCAGCCGTCCAGGGAGGCTACCCACCACGTCAGATCTTCCGTGGCTCCCTGTGACCACGGCAGCAGCGATTCCCAGGAGGACCTGGAAGACAAGAGCCGATACACATTCCGAAGTTTCAGCTTGAACTTGAATACACATTCCGAGCTTCAGAATTGAACGTGTGCAGGAAAAGTTTCTTGTCTGGCTCTGTGCTCGCTGTCGGGTGACTGGTGTTTCTTTAGGGTACCGAGACTTAGTTAAGCACTTCGGAGTGGACACTGTGACAGCTAGGATCCAGCGTTTTGATATTCTCTTCATCAGGGACATACATCGCCAGAGGATACGTTCATCGTTCCTTCTCGATGTGTTCCCTCTCTCAGTACCTGTTCGTCTGCTTAGGCATCAGAGTATGTTCGCGAGTTCCGTGGCGCGACCGCGTGTCAATACTGTGAAAACGTTCATCTTTAATCGCGCTCCCAGCAACTGCAACGCGTTCCTGGATGCAAACCGCGATGTGGATATATGGAGGAGCAGCGCCGGCGAATTCAGAAGTCGAGTGGCTGCCTATGTAGCGAGGGACGGCTGAGATGCAAGTCCAAGTGTTCGATGTGCCTTAAGTGTTTGTGAGTGTGGGAAATGTATTATTTGACTTCACCTGTAAATGGGTGCATAACCCGTCGGTGATAAAATGAATACAAGAATACAAGAATACAAGCTTCGCTGGGAAAACTGCTGCCAGCATACTGACACAACGACCTGCAATGCGTGCTAACAGATTCGTGGCATTATTGTTATTATCGTGGCTCCCCTGATTCGTGGCAATATTGTGCCAATGAACGCCGCTGCCAGGACAATGCAGCTAACACCGGCATTGCAGTCTCCATTACGCCCTATGAGGCAAACTTCGAGGCCTTTGAGGCAGACGCAAACGTTGAGCTAGGAAGCTGAAATTTTGCATACTTCTTACTGGGCCAACAAGCAATGGGAAAACACCAGGGGAGCTGGTCTTCCAAAACCTTTATAAAATTTGACGGGGCCTAGGTGGCTGCTATGGGGTTTTACGGGGTGCTGATCACGAATATCGTGTTAGTTTTGATCACAAATGATGTCATTAAGCGTTTAGACTAGGTAGGGTCAGGTCAGGTAAGCCGGTAGGGGTCGTGACGGGTATCATCCGCCTCTGACAGCTTCGTAACATGTTACGAAGGCACCAAAACTACTTCGTAAATGTTCAAATGGTTGCTAAATTCAAATTCAGCTAAAAAAACTACCCTAGAAACATGTAAAACTCGAAAAAGTGAACCGAGGTCACCAAAGGTCAATGACCTGACCCATGACCTTCAGGTGACTTTGACACCCACCCTAATGCATGGGAGCAACATCAAATCACATGTTTCAACGTTTGAAACCACGAAAAGCTTGCAAACGCGTGGCTAATGCGAGCCGACATACGCCGAATCGCGATTCCGGCCAAACATGGTCTCGGAAAAGAAAAGAGGTCAAAGGTCATTTGGGTCAGGGTCATGAAATTTTCAGGGTAGGTGTAAAATTGATCAATACGAGGGTAGTGAAAGTTTCATCGCGATCAGCCGCTTTTTACACGAGTTATTCGCGAAAAACCTCAGGGGGTGCATCAACCCCCCTCCCCCTGTGCCGGCGAGGGTTAAACTCACCTATAGGTCTGATAGACTTCCTAGCTCGTCCCATCAGGCTTCCTGATCCAGTTCAATCAGAACTCACGAAAGGATTGTCAGTTGTCACTGATTCACTTGTCTTTGCTTCAGTAGTCAAGACCAATTATCAACGCTCCTACCAAGTTTCTGGGACCGATGGTCATGGACCTCGACCCAGTTGTGGCCCAGATGTGACGTCCCCCGTCCCAGTCGACTAGCAATATCCTAATATTTTTTACAGTGCACTGTAAAAAATATTGACTAGCCCCTCGTCAAATGATTCTCAACGCTAAATGTCGGGGGTACAGACTAGTTTTGCATCCTACTTTTGACACACGCTGCGAGCCCCTGGCTTGTTTTGTGTTCGTCAGATGACAGTTACCAGGTGTCGGTTAGTTTTTACCACGTCCCAAAAATAGCTGGAGCGTTTCTGCCTTGTTTTGGAAGCAGGTCCTCGTTAATGCTGTGTATGATAACAAAGTACCTAGTAACAATAATAACGAAAAACAATGTCACGTGACGTGACGATGTTCAAAAGAAGCATCGTCTTGTTCCTACTACCCGCGCCCCGTAGGGCTATCGGCGGACCCTACCGCCCGTAGGGGAGGGGCCGTTTCGGTCCCCCCCCCTACGATCTCGGAAATTTACCGGCCGATTTTCAAAATTCAAACGGTGTTCGATAGCCCCACCGAAAAACTACCTTGTGACCAAATTTCATTGACCTTGGTCAAACCGATGACGTCACAGGTCAGGTCAAAGGTCGGATTTTCACCGTTCACAGGCATTTCAAGAAATGTGTTGTGAAATCGAGTAAATTGGTAATTTATTGAAACCATCGATGGTACATTGTTCGTCAAACAATACTTTGCTATCTGAGGTCACTGATACCAGGTCAGGTCACAGCGAGGTCAGGTCACCGGGGGTCACAACATGAAAGTGTCGTGTGTTACATGTTTTATGGTCCATTTTACATGACAAATGCGATTATGTGGGTTAGGCAGCCTTTGGGGCCAGCCTAGGTCACGTTTTGGTGAAGGTCAGGTCAAGGTCAGGTCAAATTAGGTCAAATTTCAGAGTTGATATTTTTGCATAAAATGGGTATCGATTCCATGCAGCTCGTCACGGGGAGTCTAATGGTGTTCTTTGTTTTGCTCTACGATGTCTAGAATTGCCCAAAATTGAGTTTGAAAATTTGACGTCATCATTTTTGAACAGTTTTTTCGCTATAACTTCGCCAAAAAACGACGTATTGATCTGAAATTTGGTATGTGGATAGAAGACGGTGGGTACTATCATATATATTCCGTTTTTTTCGAAAATCAAAAAACTTTTTGGATTGTTTGGCAAATATATCTAAAAAAATGCTTTTTTTTCAATTTTTGGGGGTCGAAACTCAAAAATTTCAAAAATCCGAGATAGTAGTTTTGTAGCCCTGTCAATTCTACACCTTTTATGCCTCGATCATTTTTCTGTATCTTCAAAGCTGTAGGCCTGACAGGTCTTCTCGCGAAGGTCTTTTTCGGTCGAAAATGACAGAACATGACGTCATTCTGACGTCATTTGTGGCGAACCTATCATAGCCTCTGGAAGAAATTTTGGTCACAATGTGTAAAATTGATGCCCGGAGGGGTCCTGAAAGTTTGGTGGCGATATCTCCAGCCGTTTAGGAGATATTGACGGAAAAGGACAGGGAGGGGCCGTTTCGGCCCCCCCCCCCTACGGGGCGCGGGTTTTAACGAATGAAGCTCAAACTACATAGGTCAAAACGAACGTATTGCTATACATTTGAAACCCACGACGAGCCCATTGTTGGTTCAAAAACTAGCTCATACCTGGTGCTGGTAACCTTACAAGCCCTAATTAGGCCATAATCAGGGCCCTAATTAATATGGGTTAATTAGGGGCCCAACTAGGCCCTAATCAACCCATATTCAGATGACCAGCAACTTTATTGCGAACAATAAAAGCCTACCGCAAACGATTAAAAAAGTTTTAGGGCAATCGGAAATACAAATGTATTGACTTATAGAAATAAAATTGTCATTCACCTTCCAAATAACCCAACAATTCATTTGCCGTAAAAAGTGTCTGGAAATGGAAAGTTGCAAACATGATTCAGCAAGTAGGGAAACGCAGCAGCTACCTGGCGAATAATCTCAGGCTGGTTTAGTGACGAGTGCATTGCTACGGCTTGTTCCTCACCCTTCACAGATTACATACTATGACAAAACTACCCCTAGTATTTTGATCATCCTGAGGCTGGCTTTCACCTAATAATTTGATGAGGGTCTTCCTCGTTTCGGATTGAGGCGAAAACAAATGTCAAACAACCTTGATAGTTAATTCAGCACTTCAAAACAAAGGTACACCTAGGGTATCATTACAATACCGGATCATAACGATCTGGATAGTTCTCAGCCTGTAAGCTAACTAAGCGGTAACTAGTCAAGTGGTAGGTACCGGAAGCATTGGCAACCTGGTGACTGTTTCGAGACCCTTGTTTTGACACATTGCTCGTCAATATTTTTTACAGTGTGTGCTTGAGGTATAGTTTCATTTCAGATCATTCCCAGCGCCAAATTAAGTTTCAATATTTCCATCATTAAGTTTATGACACTAAGTGCATTGCGGATTTGCAACATTTTAGAACCATGCAGAGGTCTACTCAAGACGTCATAGGCTAGTGACCTGAACTGATCTGAAAACGTGGTTGATATCAAATGATCCGGCTTGAATCAAAAGTTAGCCGTGTAAAATGTTAGCCTTCTATCATCAGCGTACTCTGGGCTAACGCAAAAAATACATGGTGGCGCCATCTATCCCTCGGCCGGTAAGAGTTGAACATGTAAACTTCGTAGTATTGCAAATAATGATGCGATCGAAAACAAAGTATTTATCTGTGTCTAGAACGGCCGCTGACTTGTTGAACAAGATAGCCAGTCTTAATTCGCTAGATGGGAATAAATTACTTGTAGGTATGTGATGCCTACATATATACCTACCCCCTCGATTTGCCCTCGCGCTACGTCTATCCTGGGTCATCACTGTCGCTTTTTATCCTAGATGATGTCACCGCTAAACGAATGGTTTACTTGCTTGTGTTGAATGACCATGAGATGAGAAATAAGTGTAGGACTATGATATCATAGGAATGAGGCAAGGGAGAACGTGCACTGCACTGCAGGTGTTTAATTTAGATCACAAGGACATCATTCCCGACATCGTGCGGGGTCACTATCTTCCCCTTCTTTGCACTGCGATATCTCTGCGCCCCACACACGACGTCCTCACTCCACGGCCGGCCGCCGCCAACCAACCAACTCGCCGGGGTGCCCCGACCTGACCCAGTGTCGCTGCCGTAACCTGCGCAATAGAATCGGGGCTGGAATCCGGGGGTTCGGCTGGCCTCTAGAGCGGGGGACTTTCTTAGTAGACCTACTGTACCTATAGTTTGCAACAAGCGTCGGAAAAGTATATAAAAAACACTTGAGAAAAATAATATTAAAAACGTAACAGACGAGGGAATCAGGGCGTTCAAATCACTTGGTCACGCTTAGTGCTAGCACACACGATGATGACCACAGACAAGCGTCTCAGCGGAAGGTCGGTTTGCTGTCCGGTGGCCCGTCCTGCCGCCGCTTGTCGAGCACCCAGACACGCCGGATCTCCAGCAGCTGGTCGATGGGTGCCAGGTCGGCGTCGCGCTGCTCTAGGTAGGTCAGTAGCACGTCAATAGCCCACCTGGCAACCGTCTGTGTCACGTGCTCGGGCGGCCGCACGAACGAAGCGGCGCCGGCCGTGCTCTCGGAGGCGCACAGATCGTCGGCGGCCAGAAGCGTCTCCACCGTCACCAACTCGGCAGCGGGTATCGGCAGCCGCGACAGCTCTTCACGCAACAGCCGCATGCCGGCCAGGTTCATCTGGCCGGCGTCTGGCAGAGTGCGGCTGCCACCCGGTTGCGGATGCTCCACAGCCTGCTCGCCTAGCATGTACGTGGCGCCGTTCTGAGAAAGACCGAACGGGGAGAGCTGGCTCACAGTGGTGTCCAAGGTGCCAACCACGGGCAGCTGATGGACACCCGCCACAAACTGCTGCGCCGGCGGCTGCGACGGCGGGGGTATGGGCGGCCGATACCCCTGATCCGGCAGCTGGTCATGCTCCGGCTGCTGATGGTCTTGCTGCTCGTGCTCAGCTTGCTGATGGTGATAAGCGGGATGCCGCTGGCCAGGATGCTCTCCCGCTAGCGGCACGTGCAAGTACGACTGCACCGGGTGACCCGGCAACGGAGGCATCACCTGCTGCTGCTGCTGCCGCTGCTGCGGGTGGGGCGGCTTACCCCCGGCAGTCGTCGAGACTGGCGCACCGTCCCCGGCAGTGTGAGTGGCGGCCAGACGATACTCGGGCACCACGCCGGCCGCCCGCCACGCGCCCACAATGGCCTCGTTGGGCAGCTGCCGCCAGCTCTCGCGGATCAAGTAGATGGCGTCGCGCAGGTCGGGCACAGCTGTGTTCGCCTGAGGGCAACCCTCGCTCAGCAAGTGCTGCACCTGTAAACGCCGGTACGCGATCTTGAAGGCCGCCCGTAGACCGTGGTCGAACGGGTTGCGTGCTCCGATAGTGTCCAGCAGCCGCAGCCGCACATTGCTCAGTTTGTAGGTGCGCTCAACATTACAGCTGGTGGCACCGACCAGCAACAGGATGGTGCGCTGCTCCTGGCGCATCGCCCCGTCCAGTGCGTACAGCCACTCGGAGAAGATGGCATTGGTGAGCACACCATGCGCACCGTATCGATACAGTGCCAGTTTGTCGACGAAAAATTTGTTGCTAAAGCCGCATGTGACAGTGTTGCCAATGACGAGCGGCGCCAGCCGCCGACATCCTGTTAGGTTGGTGCACAGGCACACGGACACAGCGTCAGCCTCGCCGGAGGCCATCAGCGACTGACGCAGCATCAGCCGGTAACACAGCCGAAACTCACCCAGGCAAAAGATATCTGTTGGCACGGTCGTCTCTAAGTCCCGGTCCATCTGCCGGCGCTTCAATACCACGAAACGCTTAGTCGCCGCGTCTGTCTTGGATTTCTGCGCCGTGACACGAAAGTTGTAGCGCATCTGAAACTTTTGCAGCCAGCCCTTGCTGTAGGTGAACGTCTCAGGGATTCCAATGGCACGGCCGATTTCCTTGGCCCGCGCGAACAGCTGCTCTCGCGCCACGTATACGCCAGCGGCACGTTGGTCCATGTACCACCCATAAAGGCACTGCTCCATCTGCTCATGCCTCCCCGTCCGTGTCCGTTTGCTCTTTGCCTTCTGTTCGGATATGGAGAGCCATCTGGCCTTGTTCCCGATGGTGGCTGCGATAGTGGACCTGCCCACAACCACGCCCCACTCCTCACGAAAAAAGTCGACCAGCTGTTTGGCAGTAGCCGTAGGATGCTCGTTATGGTACATGCAGATTCGATGTTTCTGCTCCACAGTGAGGTCGGTGCGGTTTCGCTTTCGCCTGGACGTCCACTGCTGCCGATGGTGGTCGCCGTCGGCCGGCTGCCGAGGAGCGGCCATCGACTGCACACGCTGCGCTCTGCGCTGACGTCTGCTGTGTCCTGTGCCCCGCCGGGGCGACGTGGAGCTGCCAGCCCCGCTGCCTGTCGCAGGGCCGGCCGACGGGACAGAATACGGCCAGCTTCCAGACTGGTCGCCAACGTGGGCTGGCGAAGACGGCGGCACTGTATCCGGTACTGTGAGTTCCCGACTCATAACGCCGTTCTCTGAATTCAAGCACGCGTGGAGCAGAGCGGTGGAGCGCACGGGGACCGAGCTCAATGGCATTGGCGAAATCGTTCCCGAAGTGATAGCTAGAGGCGAAAGCGGATGGCAGCTAGCTGTGAGCTGGGTGAAGGTGCCGGAGGAGCTGGCCAGCGGCTCTCTGTGCACTGCGCACTGCCCGGTTGCCCCCTGATCGAGCGTGCCAGGCAGGTGGCTACGCAGGGCCACCGATGCGCAGAGAGTTACTGCCTCCGCCGGGGCCTCCTTTGACGCGTGCACGGGTGTCGGTACCTCCATAGTGCATCAAAAGCGCGTTGCACGACTATTCCAATGGGTATCGTGCATCAGCTGCAGCGTGATCTTACCATATTCATTTAACTGTTCGTAACAATCGAACTATAGCTCAATTAGTAGAAAACTGATCTTCCTGTGCACCAGGCCATCTTCAGCTAGCAAACTTGCCATAACAAAAAAAAACTTGCTGAGAGTAGAGTATAACTGCAACAAAGGAAAAGTTAACATTAATTTCAAGTAGGTACAAATTTACGCCCCCTCCCTTCCCTTCCCTCAGAACGAACTTTCAGTACATTTCCCAGCAGTTGCTAGACATTTACTACGCTTCCATGACACAAGTTTTTTTCGTGTTTACTGTTTATTGTTCACTGGTCTGTGTTCAGGGTCCAACTTCGACAACACATTGCCGGCAAGATCACCAGCCATCTACATAATCCATATGGGCACATACAACAGTCATCATCATGAACATGCACAGTCAGGTCAGTTCCAACTCCAAAGAGGAACCCCTCGGAATCCTGCCCCGCCCCGCTAACTAAACACATCCTTGTTCTCGCTGGGGCGATGCCGCAGGCCGCCGGCCGGGCCCACGACCCGTCACCCTGATAGGGTGGCGAGCCGCGCGCCCGGCCGACCCTCTATAGGGCCGGCCTCCGGTTAGCCGGGTTGGGTTAAGGGCGGGCAGGGCACGTTATACCAAAGGGGCATCTACTTGAAGTAAACGAGTGTGTTTCTTTGTAATGTGTGTGTTTCTTTGTAATGTGTGTGTTTCTTTGTGATGTGTGTGTTTCTTTGTGATGTGTGCGTGTGCGTGTGCGTGTGCGTGTGCGTGTGCGTGTGCGTGTGCGTGTGCGTGTGCGTGTGCGTGTGCGTGTGCGTGTGCGTGTGCGTGTGCGTGTGCGTGTGCGTGTGCGTGTGCGTGTGCGTGTGCGTGTGCGTGTGCGTGTGCGTGTGCGTGTGCGTGTGCGTGTGCGTGTGCGTGTGCGTGTGCGTGTGCGTGTGCGTGTGCGTGTGCGTGTGCGTGTGCGTGTGCGTGTGCGTGTGCGTGTGCGTGTGCGTGTGCGTGTGCGTGTGCGTGTGTGTGTGTGTGTGTGTGTGTGTGTGTGTGTGTGTGTGTGTGTGTGTGTGTGTGTGTGTGTGTGTGTGTGTGTGTGTGTAGGTGTGTGTGTGTAGGTGTGTGTGTGTAGGTGTGTGTGTGTGTGTGTGTGTGTGTGTGTGTGTGTGTGTGTGTGTGTGTGTGTGTGTGTGTGTGTGTGTGTGTGTGTGTGTGTGTGTAGGTGTGTGTGTGTAGGTGTGTGTGTGTGTGTAGGTGTGTGTGCGTGTGTGTGTGCGAGTGTGCGAGTGTGCGAGTGTGCGAGTGTGCGTGCGTGCGTGCGTGCGTGCGCGCGCGCTACAATTCTCATGCCATTTGTACTTTCTTCCAGTGCTAAATCAATTACCGGGGTTACATGAGCAAGTAAATGCGTATCAGGAACGGATTTCCCTATTCGCTCACCATTGTAGTCCGTTTGTAATGCGTATTAACTCTGCTCATGTAACCCCGGGCAATGTCACGCATCCACTTTCTACTCCAGTTAGCTTGAGAGTTGAGTCTTTATATTTTTTTGTAATGACTTAATAAACTCACGATGCCCCATCTTTGATATTTTGCTCTTTCTCGCCAATAAAGCTATCTTGTATGGGATAAGAGGTAATTTAATTGATGACGAACTGCTAAGTTACGTATTTCGGAAGGTAGCCACTAACTAATGACTGATAACATAAAAATGTCATTCTCACTCCGTATCTTCGCGCTAGTTGTTCTCTCGTTAAAAGTGCTCCCGATTCTACATAGATCTATTAAGTCATGAATGAACCTCAGTCCTTTACCGTCCCATTTAGTAACTTTGTCATATGTTAACTAAGTATAGTTAGAACACCATATCCAGTCAGACAACATCCGCTCGGGGTTCACTTGATGCATTTCCATGAAATCTCCCCACGATCTTGCAACCTCAGCACAAAACCGATTGGGGATAAGTTTACTCTCTTTATTCACCTTTTTGCAGCCGTACCTTTCAACAAGCTCTACATTAGGAAACTCTTTTTTATCCATCCTGCCCAGCTATTATTTGACCAATACAGTCTTTGGATCCAACTTACCTTCATACTCTTGATAAAAGACCTATCATGTTCAGCCCATCGTGATGATAACCTTGAATCATTTTCGTTCGCTTGACGAGGTCGTTTCGATCATTCCATAAGAATGTATACCCGAGGGATTGTATGTGTTTAACCGTCTTGTGAGATGGATTTGGCAGCGCCATTAAAATACGTACCAATTTTGACAAAAGTAGCGATTTTATAACCGTTATCTTTCCAAAAACCGATAGATTTCTTCTCTTCCATTGTGCTATTTCTTTCTCAATTGCCAGCAAGATAGCTGGTATGTTCCTATCGGTTAATTCAACATTTTTGTCATTCAAAGTAATTCCCAACATTCTAAGCTCTTCAACGCAACTAATTCCGGAGAGGTTCGCTATCCTCGCATATCCGCCAATGGGCAAACATTTTGTTTTACTGATATTTGTGCGCAGTCCGGAAAAGGAGGAAAAAGTCTCCATCTCTTCGAGAGCGCCCCGTGATGAAGTGTCACTTGCATCAAGGAACATAATAACATCATCCGCGTACTGAGAAATTTTGATTTCAAAATCATGTATCCTCACTCCGCGTACTTTCTCAGATTGCACGATCATATTTGTAAGAGGCTCCATTGCAAGATTGAACAAATAACCTGATGCCGGGTCACCCTGTCTGATTCCCTGATGCAAATTAATTCTATCCCCCAGGAAGCCACCTAACATGATTCGTGAAAAGTTTGCATCATTCAGGTAAACAAGCTGTATCAGCTTCTTGAAATTAGGTCCAAAGTTGTATTGATCTAATGCTTTACGTAAGAAATCCCAGGAAACGCTTTCGGACACGGCTCCAATGTCTGCTGCGAGGAAGAAGCCAGGTTTGTTGGTTCTGTTTAAAGGGACCCTCCCTCCTTCAAAAAAAGTTTATGAATTAGCATGAAAGTGATGTCGCTCGGTTCAGAAAGAGCGAAAACGAATATCTACCAAATTTCACCGAAAAATATTCACCGGTTTTCAAGATATTAGACTTTTACTTTTGTTTACTTTTTGGGATCTCCGCTGTTCCTAGCGACTTTATTTGGAAGCAATAGTTTGGCAGCTGAAAGTGCGGCACTTGTTGCGCGCAAAGCAGCATATACCACCGCGTGCTACAAAACGTTTTAGTCAAACATTTAAAAATCGTTAGATATCTGCGCTGACGTCACACATTCAGAGGGGTATTCCTATGCATTAGCCCCTCTGAATCAAAATGCTGCAATTTTGAAATTCAATATTTCCGATTTAGGGGAGAGTGGGGCTATGCGTTACACTTTTTGGTCTTCTGCACTTAGTGACGAAGCTATGCAATGAAATTGCACCAAATTTGGTCACATGCTAGCTGAATCAATTTGGAAAGCACATGCAAACTTTCATTTCTTTACGACTATTCACTTTTATGTGAAATTCAGAAAACCAAAGCAAGATTTTTGGGGTTAATTGGAAAATTGTGGGGCAACTTGATACACGATATGGGGTAACATGTTACACTTCTTTTTTCGAAGTTTCTTCATCATTATAAATGTCATTGGCCGTCCTATCGGAACCGATCGTAAGCCTCCCTAATGGATAATACTAAACATGCTTTCCTTTCTCATTGAAAGGCAAGAACAATAAAGCATAAACCATTACTGTACGCCACACGCATGAAAAGGCTCATAAAACACGGCTCAATCTCTGATTTGCCTTTATTGCGACGCCAAGGGCACCATGCATTGCCATACTGACCGGAGTTTGATTTTCTGCACGAAATTTACGCCCAGGTGAAATGGAGCACGCTATAAGCAGTCTTGGGTAGCCATCTTTAAACATGCCCCGGCCCTGCGGCGGCCGACTTTCACAAGACTGAACTCAAATGTTTGTTTACATGAAGAGGCTAGTGCGTTTTACTTGGTGATCTTACAAAAGAAATCATCGCTTAATTTTGTGAACATACATGATCAACATTCTTACACAAATAACCTTGACGAAAAACGATCCAAAGTGTTGGCCAGCAAAAAATACTTTTGCTGTCACAACTTACCCCAGTGCGCCTACAGGGCGACATGGCATTCCACCAGGTCTGATCCTGCAGTGATATGTTCGTATGTTCGTAACCTTTCTGCTAGCGTAAATATTGGCGCCATATCAAGAGTATTTTTAAAGATATTTCCTTTGTAACAACTTACCCCTGTAACAGATAGCCCCACTCTCCCCTAAGGCATTTCTCGATGTTGTGAGTGCCGAAACCGGTAATTGTGAGTCAGGGACCCCATTTTGGCTATCTCAACTCAAATCTAATGTTAAGGTGGGAGGGTCCCTTTAAAAAATCAATAACATCATATACCTACACCAGGATATATAGTGGTTTCTGAACCTGGCCGGAACAGGCCCCCTGTCAAGATGAAGATCCTAACAAGAAACCCTGATTCCTGATCAATCAATCCTACACTGAGCACATGAGCCAGCTGTTCTTTAAAAGGGATTGAATATGATGAAAAGTGTGACTATTATCGGGGTTACATGAGCACAGTAAATACGTATTTAGCCGCTAATTCGAATTAGGAACGCATTACCGACTCATGTAGCCACCTGCTAGTACGAATCGGCGATCCGATCCGCGGTTACATGAGCAAAGCAAATACCTACGTATCACGATCGGATTCGCCGTTAATGCGAATCAGGAGCGTGCTACCGACTCATGTATCCACCTGCTAATACGAATCGGCGGTCCGAACAAAATCGTAAGGAAAGAGGCTTAGAAGCGAATAGGACCAAGATACGTATTACAGGAACTATTTCTTTCAAAAAAGAAACATCAAAATGCAAAATAATAGGTAGGGGAGAGCGGGGAGAGTTGTATCATGTCCAAGTTGTATCAGGGCGAATTGTGCCAAACTTATCCAACAGATTGCGCTCGTGACACGACCAGCCGACGAGGTTTTCCGGCCGCCATCTTTCCCTGTTCTGCCGTATGGCTGGGTGGACGCGTCTCGAGGTGAGAGCCGATTTCATGTTTTTTTAATGTCATTCTAAAAAAACAAGTTGCAAGAAAATGTGTGTTTTGGGCCGTAGATGTGCACGAGTTTGAAAGATCTCCGTAGCGGTGGTGAGTGTAGGTTCTAAGGCTGCGTGAGTGAAAATGGATTTCTCCAGCTGTCCGCTGTTTTTGAGCACGAGGATGTTTTTCCAAGATGGCGGCGAGGTACATGTTGTATCAGAGCCGGGTGGGCCGGTATATTGTAACATGTATGTATGGGTATGTTGCTTTTGATCGCGAAAGCTAAGCCCTGGCTCGCGTTTGTAGGTAGCTAGTCAATAGGTACTCGTTCCATTTCGGCACAATGTTTTGGCTTCTTTGCTCTTAACGGGCCACTTTTGCGTCTAGTCTGTTGATGTTTCGTTCGTTTCGATGTTTCGTTCGGATTGACCTAAGTTTGGTCTAATAAAAGTGAAGCCTTTGAGTATATACATTGTATTAGCCCCATTTAATGTTGTTGTTATGTTCAAAACCAGTAGCAAGCACACTCCCTGAAACACGGGTGGAGAATGTTTGAAAAAGTTACCCCGGCCGGCGACCGAAAGTCAGAAAGACGATGATGCTCAAATATTTGTCAACGGTTATCAACAAACCCCTATTCTGTGGCATAGAATAATGGATGTCTGCCGTTTGTACGTTTTTAGGGAAAACTGCTGCACGCAGGTGCGGAAGATTTCGTAATTGTAACAACAATTTTGCAGCACGCCTTAAAATTTCGGACGCATGTCACCTAGTGCTAGGTCAGGTCATCAGGTCAAATTTGCTGGATGATCGTGCTAAAAATGCCATCATACCCTTTGTAAAGCTTATTCCGTGGAAGTTGCAACCTTCCCACACAAAACAAAATGTCAAATTTGACCGTTCTGACCCTCTTATTTATTTGAGCTCGCGCCTGAAATATTATTCGCGACCGAGCCTTAAACGAGTAATCGAAATGTTTTGTTTGCAGTGTTTATAGAAGCTCCAAAATGAAAATAAAGTAAATTTTCAAGAACTTTCAAGGTAGATAAGAATAATGAGAGACGCATTTATAGATGGCAGCTTTTTTTCGTATGGAGACAGCTTTTAGGATTTACAAAAGTGGAAAAAGTTATCCCGGCCGCGCCGGGGTCGGCTGAAAGTTACCCCGGCAACGGCTGGGGTGGCCGGAGCAGGTTCTCCACCCATGCCCTGAAACGTGAAGTAGTGATACAAATTACCCCACCATGTGATACAACTCACCCAAGCCATGGGGCAAGTTGTATCAAAAACATTGTTGTATTCGGCAGACCGTAGAAGAAAAACTGGTAGAGGTAGCGGAAAAGTTACTTTGCACAAAAAAAGCAGAAGAATCAAGGAAGGAGATAGTATGGAAATAATGAGTTTATCACGGATAGTTACGAGGTTAGGGGTCTCGGAGTAAAAACTGATACAACCCACCCCACTCTCCCCTATTTTTTTTCGTTTGCTTCTTTTGAAATAATAATTTAAAAAATATGTCGGTATTTTGTCAAGTTTTCAAAAATAAATATAGTGAAAACCAAAAAGAAAATATCTTTTCTTTTTCTTAAAAAAATAGTTGAAACATTTTTCTGACAGCACTACAGACGAATCAAGAGAGGCAAGTGCTCAATGAGTCAAAGCAAGACAACTTTATGTTTAACTTTTTTTTTGTTAAGTTAATTGAGAATGTTTTGAGCAGATTAAATGCAAAAAAGACATAAGATGTTAAGTTTTTAATTCAGTCACCTCTATTGCTACGGAAGTGCGCCACATTTGTATGCTATTCCGTTTGTAATGCGCATCGGGCCGAGAGCCAAACTAGATCCGTTTGACGTCACTGATACGAATTTGCTCATGTAGTCGGTGCACTGAATGCGTTCTTGGGGAGATGATGCGAATTAGCGTAGTGCGTATTTGGAACGGATCGATCATGTAACCGAGGCACACGATTCGGGCCGTATTTCACAAGAACTATCCTTTGCTGACTGGAAGCGTCAAAATGCAAAATACTAAGCATTTTTTATTGGCTGCCTCGTAGAAAATAGCAAAATAAAATGTTGGTATTTTGGTTTAGTCTTTGCATGTGAAATAAAATGAATGAAATATTTTGATAGATAATTTTTTCTGACCACCCTGCTGCCGCTGCATGGCGAATCAGTGCCCACTGACTTAAAACAAGAAAACTTTGTTTTCATTTTTTGATTTCATGTTAATTTTAAATGTTTTTGAGCCTATCAAATGATATAAGTATTTAAAATTTAGTTCAGTCGTCCCGGTAAATGCCGCAACTGCGCCATGACTGTACGCTAATCCTATTCCGTTTGTGATACGAATTACCGGCCGTCGAGGAGTCAGCCCGGGTGAGCCAAACAAGATCCGTTTGACGTAGATAAAACGAATTAGTCTCATGTAACCGGTGCCAAGTCCACGCAAAAAAGCATTAAGTCCACTTTATCCCATAGCGCAATATTTACCTAGGCCCATTCTCGACCAAATATACAAAGTATACATAAGACCCCATTTCGACTAAGTTGTGACACAATATACGACGGACATATTACCGTACATGACGCGACAAGACTCGAGACGCTACAAAATAGAGCAGCACGACTGACGACAGGAGCACTTTTTAGCACATCTACCGACAAACTCCGACAAGAACTAGGCTGGGACAAATTAACCATACGACGACAAATACATAGACTTGTACTTTACCACCAACTGAGTGTACCAGATTCGAAATTGCCTGAATACATTAAAGAAATGATACCTCAAACGCGACAACGAGCTACGAACAGAACACTCAGAAACGCACGCACTCATACACATGAAAGACCACGCACCACTGCCTATCAACGGTCATTTCTATTGAAAACAAACAAACAGTACAATCAGTTTCCCGACACTGTCAAAAAATTATCACCCAGTAAATTTAAAAAACACGTAGAAAAACATTTGGGGCTGCCACGACCACCAGAATTCTACACCTTAGGACCTAAAAGAGGCAACACTTTACATACACGACTGAGGAACGACATGTCACAACTCAATTCACATCTCTTTAAAATACAACACATGGAATCACCTACTTGTGCTTGTGGGTCCAGCACAGAGAGTGTTCGCCATTTCATTTTCTCATGCCCATTATACACAAATCAAAGGAACACACTTCTTTACGAACTAACTAATACTCTCCATTATGACATACGTCAATTCCCAATAAGTACCCAGCTGGACACATTACTTCACGGCACAAACCTGAACAGCGGTGAGCGTCTGCCGGTGGCTCGATCCTTCCAAACGTTCCTTATGAACTCACGTCGTTTCGATTCCTGATCCTGTCCTTATACAATTACATACTTTGGGCGCGGTGCTCGGGGAGGGGTGCGCGGCGGCTGCGGGGCCGGTCGGTACCTTAGTACGATGGTCGCGGGGTTCGACGTGGCGGCGGTGACAGCAGTGATCACCAATTGCTGGATGTTCTGTTCTGTTCTATTTCTTTAGTTGAGAGTTGGTACCCCGAATTAAGCACTTCGTGCTTTTGTGCCAATTCTCAGATATTTCTCATGATGGTTTTGTGCATCGAAGTAATAAACGGAGTGATGATGATGATGATAAGTTTGTGGGGAGCTGATGCGCATTAGCGTAGTGCGTATTTGGAACGGATCGCTCATGTAACCCCGGTAATTGTATTGAGAAGTGCAAGAGGATACTTGATACCTGCCATGCAATGTTTCAATATCAATATGTAATATGTAATGATGCATGCCATTATGAATGATAAAATACATCATTGACAAACGAGTGAATATTGTCCAGAGTCCATGTGATTACTTCAGGAACTGGGCCCAGTTCAATCTTAGATTATCCCGCGCCCCAGTGGCGGTCTCAGCCAACTTCGCCCTAGTGGGGGGGGGGGGGCATATGTTACCACCCACCTCTAACTAAAAAACTAAGAGGGCTAGAAAGACCCGGTAAAAAGCAGTCGATAGCTCTTAATGCGTACGTTTGAAAGTATTTCGGTCATTTTTCACCTTAGAGCAATATTGGGGTCACCAGAGGTCATCATAGGTCAAAATTTGCCAATTGTCATTATATTTTTCAGAAAACATGCCGCTATCTCAGGAACTATGGTAGCTAGAAAAACGCATGGAAGAGCAGACGATAGCTTTTGAACTCTTCTTTTGAAAAGGTCATTATCAATATTGACCTCAGGTCAACGGTTTAGCCTCCAGAGGGCAAAAACTACAAAAATAGCTGTTTTTACGAAAAGTGTTTTTCGACTATAACTTTCGACTACAAAAAGCCACGACATTTCTATTGCCAGAATCGTGTTCCCCTCGCCGAGACGCGTCGAATGAACTATAATTTGACCTCAGGTCAAGGTCATGACCTTACCGGAAAAGGTCATGTTGCATATCAGTCGATGCGTCTCAACAAGACAAACACAATGAGACCATCCCCAGCGTTTTATCTCTTTCCAATCGCGAGTTATTGGCAAAAAACTGTTTGTAGCCTCAAGTGACCTCGGATGACCTGTCTAGAGGCTATCAGCAAAAATGGCACCTTGGTCATCACGAGTGGACTAAATCATTGTGATTCTAAAATATTTGGACTGTTCCGATGCGTAGACACGGATCTAGAGGCATTTTCATTTTTCTCCATTGACTTGTAATGGGAAGGTCACGCCACTGACCTGACCTTAGGTCACGGGTATAAAAAATCCGAGATATACAAATTGTAGGCGCACATAAGAGCATGCAATCCACCAAGTTTAAAACCTTTCTGACAAACACTGCAGGCTGGACATAATTGCAAACTTTTATTAGGCTTGGTCAGTTAACTTGACCTGGTGACCTGACCTGGCATGACCTGGGGTCAAAAATTTCACACATTGTCCAAAATTGATGTACCAAAAGCTACCCCAAGCGGCGCGGCGCTATGCGCCGCGGTTTTTTTTATTTACACGCAAAAAACGCGACAGGGTGGTAACATATGCCACCCCCACTGGGGCGAAGGTTATGACATCTGACACTAGTTTTTGAAGCATTGCAAATTCTGTCGGCTCCCTCGTGTTTTAAACGCACTCTTACTCAAACACTCTTCTTACGACATATTTAATGATTCTAAGGCCACTTCACTCCGTCTTTTTATCACGATTTTTAGGCTAGACTGCCTTTATTTTTAGTGTTTCTATTTTGATTGTTCACATTTTAGGGCTTACCCGGATTTTCCTTTATTTTAGACAGTAAGGGAGAGTTACCACTACGCGCCCGCTTAACCCTCGCCCTGGCAGGGCATTTTTCATAACACGGCCTGGCAGGGGGGGTCGATGCGACCCCCCTCGCGATTGGCTCCAATGGCACCTAGAAACACCAAATTTGGTAGGTAGGTGGGCCCCCTGGAGTTCTCGCCCCTGTGCAAATTTGGTTGCTCTAGGTCAATATTTAGGGGGGTTTTGGGGGGCATAAATGTAAAAATTTCGCTTAAAACAGGTCAAAAGTTTTTCGCTTATAACTTTTGATCTAATTAAGATAGAGCAAAAAGAAAAGCACCAGTGAACTCAGCACGTCAAGAGGCGTCGCATGATATACATTTAAGCTTGCTTAAGTGTACTTAAAAGTTTTTCTTAAATTTTAAGTAAACTTAAATTAATAAATTAAGTTCAAACTAACCAAATTGCATCATATTGCATATCATTCGATTCGGCTGATCACCAGGAACGCAATACCATTTTTTAAGCTCTAGCGTCATTGTCTGCCAAGTTATTGGCAAAAACGTCATTTGACCTCAGTTGACCTCATTTGACCTGACCCATGGATAAATACACCAAAAAAAGAAGCATCAAGTGACCTGCTGTTAGGTACTGTGGTTTCAAAGCACAAAAGTGATAGAACGAAGCGAATATCTCCAGTATTTTCCGAATTAAGTATTTTCCCATAGACTTAACATTACGACGTAATGACCTCTAGCTGACCTCAGGTCAGTGGCCTCAAAAAACCCGAACTATATATTATACAACTCGGTGAACTTAGCGTATCCTGAAAGTTTGAAGGAAATCAGTCCAAAACTGTGAGTTGGACAGATGCAAAAAGAAAATTGAAATTTGACCATGACCTTGTACCGGTTTTTCTGACCTGGTGACCTGACCCAAGTTCACCCGGACCTGAAATTTCCAGGTCATATGTAAAAAGGTTGCCTCATAGGCTGTGCCAAATTTGGCGGCGCTGCGCGCCGCCGTTTTTACGCTATCTTCGAAAACCTTAGGGGGGTCGCATCGACCCCCCTGCCAAGGCGAGGGTTAAGCAGAAACTCAACCTGTGATTAAGCAATGTGTCTGGTTAATGCGGTCTCTGCTTAATACCGATTGATGAACATTCTTCTAGTTAAATCTACCTCCACTCTTATAATTAAAGTACATTTTATTGGAACACATTACGGTTTTCCTAACCCATGCAAAAGGCACATTTAGGCACAGCATGCCCTAATTGCGCCATGTGAAATAATGCATTTAAAAAACATGCAAAGTTAGCCCTTTTACTGGCAAGGGCGATAACGTTCCCCTGAATATCCTTATTGGTGAGTACGGGCCCCTCAGACCTTCTGAGGTCAAACTTCGGCTTCTAACGCCAATTATTGAAAGACCACTTTTTATAACAATATACGATAACATTGAAAGCCTCGATCTCTTGACATAGCCCTAAATGCGCCCATGCCATGGCGCATTTTGTATGGGCGCAATTCCGAATGTGTCATATGGCAGCAAAATATTGATAATGCTGCACAACAGGCATTTACCGTCTTGTTTTTTGTCTCTCCATACCAAGCACATATACTATAATACTACTAAAATCACTTTTTAACCACCCTTCCTCACGAACAGCAGTAACAGTTCAAGTAAGCAGGCTCAGGATAAGAAAACACGGTATTAGTATATATTAGGTCCGAGTGGACAGTTGTGACGCTGTTGATACAAATATGTAACAGCAAAAAAAAAAAATTAGGCTTTAGGTTAGGTTAGGTTAGGTTGTAGGTTTGTAGGTTTTAGGTTTTAGGTTGTAGGTTTGTAGGTTAGGTTAGGTTAGGTTGTAGGTTTGTAGGTTGTAGGTTGTAGGTAAATAGGTAAGGTTAGGTCAGGTTTGATTATGTTTTCTTTTATTTCCAAGACATATAAGCATCATTTTTGGATTCAGGATGTCAAATAATGTAAGAATATGAAAACTTTATCTTTTAACAGTCACTCGGACAGCGGACTCAATGTATACTTTTACCAGAAAACACTACCTATACATTTTACAAAAAACACTCAAAGTACACAGCTTGCAAACTCACGCTGGTAGTTGCATTGGCTCGTGAACATGCATTGTGGTACAGTTTAACTGTCTTATAAGTGTATGAATAATGTATATGCAAGACACACACGCGCACGCTCACAAACTCAAACATACTGCACCCAATCATACAGCATTTGTGCATGCGCGGGCGCGGCCGCGCGCTCTTCTTGGCGCGCGCGGGCGCCGGTGTAGGCGCTGGTGGCTGGGGCGGGCGTGCGCTGTGTGCGAGCGGGTGCCCTGTTTCAATATGTTTCAATATTATTGTAAACTGTTTTGCAGCTCAACCTCCAAACAATACCTACCTATTGATTTTGGTGCAACAGTGAAAAAAACTTCATACCAAATGCTCGCTTTTTGTTTTGTTTTCTTGTTTATATAGTGTTCGCCTGTGTCGTCCATTGGGTAGGTCAGAGCGCCAATATGGAAGGATACGGGTCAGTGTTCTGTGTTTGGCGTCTTTGTTGTGTTGTTGCGCATTGGAGAGGAACAATGTATGTTGCGGTGTGGCACGAAAATAAACCGTTCAACCGGGAAAAAAAAAATAAAAAAAAAACTCACGCTGGTAGTGGTAGGTCGCAAAATATTGTTTTGATAATTGTTATCAATAAATTATTTTCTAAACACCAATCTACCTATTAGGTTCACAGAAACTGACGAGGGCGCAATTCAGTAGGCGGAACTATGGTCAAGCGTACCCATTTTCGGGAACGCATTTTCGTTCCCATGTTTGGGAACGATAAACCCAAATATGGGAACGCCATGTAGGCATTATTTAAAACAAGAAAAAGAACCGTTAAATGACGTCCAAAAAATATAAAACGATCGTGAACCGCCTGATATTTGGTCTCAATATTGTTGGGAAAGAGTTTGATATTGTAAGGCCCATCGTAGTTTCAAATCGTTCCCCTATTTCTAAAGCAGTCCATCATCCGGGCCGCGAGCCCAAATTTGGGAACGCTCTCGTACACTGGCGCTGCAAGCGTTCCTTATTATGGGAACGGCGTACCCAAAATTGGGAACGATTTCACCGACGCCTTTCAGGGGCTCTTTTCATATGTCCGTGAACTTAGCGACGTATACGTATACGTATTCAGCGACGAATTCCAAATCACTTCAGATTCATGGCATGGGTTAAGTTGACCATGCTGAACACGAATATGACATTTATTTTAACTTTTGAGCTGATCTTCATGGTTAAAATCCGGTTTAAATGACGGGGAACCGCATAACGTCGCGAAAATAAAAACCCACGAATTCCAAAGTGTATGCAAAATGTAGAGCTCATCCAGATCTAACGTCCGTGGAAGAATCCAAGCTCGTGGCTCTTTAACTTCATGGTTAAAATCCGGTTTAAATGACGGGGAACCGCATAACGTCGCGAAAATAAAAACCCACGAATTCCAAAGTATGTGCAAAATGTAGAGCTCATCGAGATCTAACGTCCGTGGAAGAATCCAAGCTCGTGGCTCTTTAACTTCATGGTTAAAATCCGGTTTAAATGACGGGGAACCGCATAACGTCGCGAAAATAAAAACCCACGAATTCCAAAGTATGTGCAAAATGTAGAGATCATCCAGATCTAACGTCCGTGGTAGAATCCAAGCTCGTGGCTCTTTAACTTCATGGTTAAAATCCGGTTTAAATGACGGGGAACCGCATAACGTCGCGAAAATAAAAACCCACGAATTCCAAAGTATGTGCAAAATGTAGAGCTCATCGAGATCTAACGTCCGTGGAAGAATTCAAGTTCGTGGCTCTTTAACTTCATGGTTAATATCTGGTTTGAATGACGGGGAACCGCATAACGCCGCGAAAATAAAAACCCACGAATTCCAAAGTATGTGCAAAATGTAGAGCTCATCTAGATCTAACGTCCGTGGAAGAAACCAAGTTCGTGGCTCTTTAACTTCATGGTTAATATCTGGTTTAAATGACGGGGAACCGCATAACGTCGCGAACATAAAAACCCACGAATTCCAAAGTATATGCAAAATGTAGAGCTCATCCAGATCTAACGTCCGTGGAAGAATCCAAGCTCGTGGCTCATCGCCTTCATGGTTAAAATCCGGTTTAAATGACGGGGAACCGCATAACGTCGCGAAAATAAAAACCCACGAATTCCAAAGTATGTGCAAAATGTAGAGCTCATCCAGATCTAACGTCCGTGGCAGAATCCAAGCTCGTGGCTCTTTAACTTCATGGTTAAAATCCGGTTTAAATGACGGGGAACCGCATAACGTCACGAAAATAAAAACCCACCAATTCCAAAGTATGTGCAAAATGTAGAGCTCATCCAGATCTAACGTCCGTGGAAGAATCCAAGTTCGTGGCTCTTTAACTTCATGGTTAATATCTGGTTTAAATGACGGGGAACCGCATAACGTCGCGAAAATAAAAACCCACGAATTCCAAAGTATGTGCAAAATGTAGAGCTCATCCAGTTCTAACGTCCGTGGAAGAAACCAAGTTCGTGGCTCTTTAACTTCATGGTTAATATCTGGTTTAAATGACGGGGAACCGCATAACGTCGCGAAAATAAAAATCCACGAATTCCAAAGTATATCCAAAATGTAGAGCTCATCCAGATCTAACGTCCGTGGAAGAATCCAAGCTCGTGGCTCAACGCCTTCATGGTTAATATCTGGTTTAAATGACGGGGAACCGCATAACGTCGCGAAAATAAAAACCCAAAAATTCCAAAGTATGTGCAAAATGTAGAGCTCATCCAGTTCTAACGTCCGTGGAAGAAACCAAGTTCGTGGCTCTTTAACTTCATGGTTAATATCTGGTTTAAATGACGGGGAACCGCATAACGTCGCGAAAATAAAAACCCACGAATTCCAAAGTATATCCAAAATGTAGAGCTCATCCAGATCTAACGTCCGTGGAAGAATCCAAGCTCGTGGCTCAACGCCTTCATGGTTAAAATCCGGTTTAAATGACGGGGAACCGCATAACGTCGCGAAAATAAAAACCCACGAATTCCAAAGTATGTGCAAAAGGTAGAGCTCATCGAGATCTAACGTCCGTGGAAGAATCCAAGCTCGTGGCTCTTTAACTTCATGGTTAAAATCCGGTTTAAATGACGGGGAACCGCATAACGTCGCGAAAATAAAAACCCACGAATTCCAAAGTATGTGCAAAATGTAGAGCTCATCCAGATCTAACGTCCGTGGCAGAATCCAAGCTCGTGGCTCTTTAACTTCATGGTTAAAATCCGGCTTAAATGACGGGGAACCGCATAACGTCGCGAAAATAAAAACCCACGAATTCCAAAGTATGTGCAAAATGTAGAGCTCATCGAGATCTAACGTCCGTGGAAGAATTCAAGTTCGTGGCTCTTTAACTTCATGGTTAATATCTGGTTTAAATAACGGGGAACCGCATAACGTCGCGAAAATAAAAACCCACGAATTCCAAAGTATGTGCAAAATGTAGAGCTCATCCAGATCTAACGTCCGTGGAAGAATCCAAGTTCGTGGCTCTTTAACTTCATGGTTAATATCTGGTTTAAATGACGGGGAACCGCATAACGTCGCGAAAATAAAAACCCAAAAATTCCAAAGTATGTGCAAAATGTAGAGCTCATCCAGTTCTAACGTCCGTGGAAGAAACCAAGTTCGTGGCTCTTTAACTTCATGGTTAATATCTGGTTTAAATGACGGGGAACCGCATAACGTCGCGAAAATAAAAACCCACGAATTCTAAAGTATATCCAAAATGTAGAGCTAATCCAGATCTAACGTCCGTGGAAGAATCCAAGCTCGTGGCTCTTTAACTTCATGGTTAAAATCCGGTTTAAATGACGGGGAACCGCATAACGTCGCGAAAATAAAAACCCACGAATTCCAAAGTATGTGCAAAATGTAGAGCTCATCCAGATCTAACGTCCGTGGCAGAATCCAAGCTCTTGGCGCTTTAACTTCATGGTTAAAATCCGATTTAAATGACGGGGAACCGCATAACGTCGCGAAAATAAAAACCCACGAATTCCAAAGTATGTGCAAAATGTAGAGCTCATCGATATCTAACGTCCGTGGAAGAAACCAAGTTCGTGGCTCTTTAACTTCATGGTTAAAATCCGGTTTAAATGACGGGGAACCGCATAACGTCGCGAAAATAAAAACCCACGAATTCCAAAGTATGTGCAAAATGTAGAGCTCATCCAGATCTAACGTCCGTGGAAGAATCCAAGTTCGTGGCTCTTTAACTTCATGGTTAATATCTGGTTTAAATGACGGGGAACCGCATAACGTCGCGAAAATAAAAACCCACGAATTCCAAAGTATGTGCAAAATGTAGAGCTCATCCAGTTCTAACGTCCGTGGAAGAAACCAAGTTCGTGGCTCTTTAACTTCATGGTTAATATCTGGTTTAAATGACGGGGAACCGCATAACGTCGCGAAAATAAAAACCCACGAATTCCAAAGTATATCCAAAATGTAGAGCTCATCCAGATCTAACGTCCGTGGAAGAATCCAAGCTCGTGGCTCAACGCCTTCATGGTTAAAATCCGGTTTAAATGACGGGGAACCGCATAACGTCGCGAAAATAAAAACCCACGAATTCCAAAGTATGTGCAAAATGTAGAGCTCATCGAGATCTAACGTCCGTGGAAGAATCCAAGCTCGTGGCTCTTTAACTTCATGGTTAAAATCCGGTTTAAATGACGGGGAACCGCATAACGTCGCGAAAATAAAAACCCACGAATTCCAAAGTATGTGCAAAATGTAGAGCTCATCCAGATCTAACGTCCGTGGCAGAATCCAAGCTCGTGGCTCTTTAACTTCATGGTTAAAATCCGGCTTAAATGACGGGGAACCGCATAACGTCGCGAAAATAAAAACCCACGAATTCCAAAGTATGTGCAAAATGTAGAGCTCATCGAGATCTAACTTCCGTGGAAGAATTCAAGTTCGTGGCTCTTTAACTTCATGGTTAATATCTGGTTTAAATAACGGGGAACCGCATAACGTCGCGAAAATAAAAACCCACGAATTCCAAATTATGTGCAAAATGTAGAGCTCATCTAGATCTAACGTCCGTGGAAGAATCCAAGCTAGTGGCTCAACGCCTTCATGGTTAAAATCCGGTTTAAATGACGGGGAACCGCATAACGTCGCGAAAATAAAACCCACGAATTCCAAAGTATGTGCAAAATGTAGAGCTCATCGAGATCTAACGTCCGTGGAAGAATCCAAGCTCGTGGCTCTTTAACTTCATGGTTAAAATCCGGTTTAAATGACGGGGAACCGCATAACGTCGCGAAAATAAAAACCCACGAATTCCAAAGTATGTGCAAAATGTAGAGCTCATCCAGATCTAACGTCCGTGGCAGAATCCAAGCTCGTGGCTCTTTAACTTCATGGTTAAAATCCGGCTTAAATGATGGGGAACCGCATAACGTCGCGAAAATAAAAACCCACGAATTCCAAAATATGTGCAAAATGTAGAGCTCATCGAGATCTAACGTCCGTGGAAGAATCCAAGTTCGTGGCTCTTTAACTTCATGGTTAATATCTGGTTTGAATGACGGGGAACCGCATAACGTCGCGAAAATAAAAACCCACGAATTCCCAAGTATGTGCAAAATGTAGAGCTCATCCAGATCTAACGTCCGTGGAAGAAACCAAGTTCGTGGCTCTTTAACTTCATGGTTAATATCTGGTTTAAATGACGGGGAACCGCATAACGTCGCGAAAATAAAAACCCACGAATTCCAAAGTATATCCATAATGTAGAGCTCATCCAGATCTAACGTCCGTGGAAGAATCCAAGCTCGTGGCTCAACGCCTTCATGGTTAAAATCCGGTTTAAATGACGGGGAACCGCATAACGTCGCGAAAATAAAAACCCACGAATTCCAAAGTATGTGCAAAATGTAGAGCTCATCGAGATCTAACGTCCGTGGAAGAATCCAAGCTCGTGGCTCTTTAACTTTATGGTTAAAATCCGGTTTAAATGACGGGGAACCGCATAACGTCGCGAAAATAAAAACCCACGAATTCCAAAGTATGTGCAAAATGTAGAACTCATCCAGATCTAACGTCCGTGGCAGAATCCAAGCTCGTGGCTCTTTAACTTCATGGTTAAAATCCGGCTTAAATGACGGGGAACCGCATGACGTCGCGAAAATAAAAACCCACGAATTCCAAAGTATGTGCAAAATGTAGAGCTCATCGAGATCTAACGTCCGTGGAAGAATCCAAGTTCGTGGCTCTTTAACTTCATGGTTAATATCTGGTTTGAATGACGGGGAACCGCATAACGTCGCGAAAATAAAAACCCACGAATTCCAAAGTATGTGCAAAATGTAGAGCTCATCCAGATCTAACGTCCGTGGAAGAAACCAAGTTCGTGGCTCTTTAACTTCATGGTTAATATCTGGTTTAAATGACGGGGAACCGCATAACGTCGCGAAAATAAAAACCCACGAATTCCAAAGTATATGCAAAATGTAGAGCTCATCCAGATCTAACGTCCGTGGAAGAATCCAAGCTCGTGGCTCATCGCCTTCATGGTTAAAATCCGGTTTAAATGACGGGGAACCGCATAACGTCGCGAAAATAAAAACCCACGAATTCCAAAGTATTTGCAAAATGTAGAGCTCATCCAGATCTAACGTCCGTGTCAGAATCCAAGCTCGTGGCTCTTTAACTTCATGGTTAAAATCCGGTTTAAATAACGGGGAACCGCCTAACGTCGCGAAAATAAAAACCCACGAATTCCAAAGTATGTGCAAAATGTAGAGCTCATCGGGTGAGACTAAATGCTTACTTCGAAATCTAAGCTGCGTTGCGGCATTGGCGGTTATGTGCGGCGTGTATGCCGCATGATTAGTAAGCGGCGACCACTAAATTAAAAGCTCAATAGCTTTAACCTGTTTTCAATGGATAACACTGCATACGAAAAATGTCCATCGCTCTCGTCATGGGATATTTAGATTTAAATAACTAACTTATCTATATCATTGTTTTGAACCAAATTAATACTTTCAACTTGACCCTCGCCCGTATTGGTGTTTTTCCAGCCAGTAACGCATAAGGTTTCGCCGTTTGCCGTTTCGCTCCTGATCAAGCTAGAGCTTCGCGGAAAAAACGAGCGTGTTGCCAGTGACGAGAGGAAGCCGATGATATCTAATTTTAAGGTCCTAGGTCATCGGTTGACCTTCCAGGTCAGGTCAATGACCCAAAAGGCGGGAAAGTTGGGACCTGTTAGAACGTCGTAGTGTGGCTCTTATGGGGGTTTTCGGGGTGCTGATCACGAATATCATGCTAGTTTTGATGACAGATGATGTATTCATTCATTTAGGCCAGGTCGGGTTAGGTCAGGTCAGGTCAACCAGTAGAGGTCCTGCCGGGTATTTGTAGTACCTAGGTGTCAACCGCCTCTGACAGCCTCGTAACATGTTACGAAGGCACCAAAACTACTTTTTAAACGTTCATGTGGTTGCTTAATTCGAATTCAGCTCGAAAAACTGGCCTAGAAACATGTCAAACTCGAAAAAGTGAACCGAGGTCACCAAAGGTCAATGACCTGACCTTCAGGTGACCTTGACACCCACCCTAATGCATGGGGGCAACATCATATCACATGTTTGAACGCTTGAAACCACGAAAAGACTGCAAACGCGCTGCTAATGCGAGCCGACATACGCTGAATCGCGGATCCGGCCAAACATGGTCTCGAAAAGTAGGTCACATGTCAAAGGTTATTTGCGTCAGGGTCATGAAATTTTCAGGGTAGGTGTAAAATTGATCAACGCGAGGGTACTAAAAGTTACGTCGTGATCGGCCGCTTTTTACGCGAGTTATTCGCGAAAAACCGAAGGGAGTCCGTTCGACCCCCCCCCCCCCCCCCTAAAGGGCGAGGGTTAACTCACAGTCCGAACTCCGGACAAGTTCGGTCTTGTTTGTGAATTTGTCGGAGCATCACCTAAATCTAGTGGAGAGATGATGGAGGGAAACTAGGCTTTTAAGGAGGGAAGGGAGTCGGTGACGGTCAGGGGCACTACAAGCAGAGCAGTCATAAGCTGGTGACAGGGCTGACATACCATGTTTTGATAGCATGACTGAAACAGACTTTTTGGGTAGCCAGGAAATCGCATGTGAGAGCCTATTGAAATTCTTACATCGGCCTTTATATGCATGAGTCGTATACAGGTGCGGGATTTGGCATACGATTTCCAGACAATTGAAAGACTGTTTGGAGCCAACGAAGGAAGGAATGAGTGAGTACCTACTAAGTTGAAAGCATTAATTTGGTTCAAAATGATGATGCAGATAACTTACTCATTTAAATCTAAATATCTTATGACGAGAGCGATTGGCATTTTTGGTATGCAGTGTTATTCATTGAAAACAGGTTGGAGCGTTTAAGTTTTTAATTTAGTGGTCGCCGCTTACTAATCATGAGGCATACACGCCGCACATAACCGCCAATGCCGCAGCCCGCAACACAGCTTAGATTTTGAAGTAAGCATTTAGTCTCACCCAGCTCATCCAGATCTAACGTCCGTGGAATAATCCAAGTTCGTGGCTATTTAACTTCATGGTTAATATCTGGTTTAAATGACATTAAAGAACCACGAGATTGGATTCTGCCACGGACGTTAGATCTGGATGAGCTCTACATTTTGCACATACTTTGGAATTCGTGGGTTTTTATTTTCGCGACGTTATGCGGTTCCCCGTCATTTAAACCGGATTTTAACTATGAAGGCGATGAGCCACGAGCTTGGATTCTTCCACGGACGTTAGATCTGGATGAGCTCTACATGTTGCATATACTTGGGAATTCGTGGGTTCTTATTTTCGCGACGTTATGCGGTTCCCCGTCATTTAAACCAGATATTAACCATGAAGTTAAAGAGCCACGAACTTGGTTTCTTCCACGGACGTTAGATCTGGATGAGCTCTACATTTTGCACATACTTTGGAATTCGTGGGTTTTTATTTTCGCGACGTTATGCGGTTCCCCGTCATTCAAACCAGATATTAACCATGAAGTTAAAGAGCCACGAACTTGGATTCTTCCACGGACGTTAGATCTCAATGAGCTCTACATTTTGCACATACTTTGGAATTCGTTGGTTTTTATTTTCGCGACGTTATGCGGTTCCCCATCATTTAAGCCGGATTTTAACCATGAAGTTAAAGAGCCACGAGCTTGGATTCTGCCACGGACGTTAGATCTGGATGAGCTCTACATTTTGCACATACTTTGGAATTCGTGGGTTTTTATTTTCGCGACGTTATGCGGTTCCCCGTAATTTAAACCGGATTTTAACCATGAAGTTAAAGAGCCACGAGCTTGGATTCTGCCACGGACGTTAGATCTGGATGAGCTCTACATTTTGCACATACTTTGGAATTCGTGGGTTTTTATTTTCGCGACGTTATGCGGTTCCCCGTCATTTAAATCGGATTTTAACCATGAAGTTAAAGAGCCAAGAGCTTGGATTCTGCCACGGACGTTAGATCTGGATGAGCTCTACATTTTTCACATACTTTGGAATTCGTGGGTTTTTATTTTCGCGACGTTATGCGGTTCCCCGTCATTTAAAACGGATTTTAACTATGAAGGCGATGAGCCACGAGCTTGGATTCTTCCACGGACGTTAGATCTGGATGAGCTCTACATGTTGCATATACTTGGGAATTCGTGGGTTTTTATTTTCGCGACGTTATGCGGTTCCCCGTCATTTAAACCAGATATTAACCATGAAGTTAAACAGCCACGAACTTGGTTTCTTCCACGGACGTTAGATCTGGATGAGCTCTACATTTTGCACATACTTGGGAATTCGTGGGTTTTTATTTTCGCGACGTTATGCGGTTCCCCGTCATTCAAACCAGATATTAACCATGAAGTTAAAGAGCCACGAACTTGGATTCTTCCACGGACGTTAGATCTCAATGAGCTCTACATTTTGCACATACTTTGGAATTCGTTGGTTTTTATTTTCGCGACGTTATGCGGTTCCCCATCATTTAAGCCGGATTTTAACCATGAAGTTAAAGAGCCACGAGCTTGGATTCTGCCACGGACGTTAGATCTGGATGAGCTCTACATTTTGCACATACTTTGGAATTCGTGGGTTTTTATTTTCGCGACGTTATGCGGTTCCCCGTCATTTAAACCGGATTTTAACCATGAAGTTAAAGAGCCACGAGCTTGGATTCTGCCACGGACGTTAGATCTGGATGAGCTCTACATTTTGCACATACTTTGGAATTCGTGGGTTTTTATTTTCGCGACGTTATGCGGTTCCCCGTCATTTAAATCGGATTTTAACCATGAAGTTAAAGAGCCAAGAGCTTGGATTCTGCCACGGACGTTAGATCTGGATGAGCTCTACATTTTGCACATACTTTGGAATTCGTGGGTTTTTATTTTCGCGACGTTATGCGGTTCCCCGTCATTTAAACCAGATATTTACCATGAAGTTAAAGAGCCACGAACTTGGTTTCTTCCACGGACGTTAGAACTGGATGAGCTCTACATTTTGCACATACTTTGGAATTCGTGGGTTTTTATTTTCGCGACGTTATGCGTTTCCCCGTCATTTAAACCAGATATTAACCATGAAGTTAAAGAGCCACGAACTTGGATTCTTTCACGGACGTTAGATCTGGATGAGCTCTACATTTTGCACATACTTTGGAATTCGTGGGTTTTTATTTTCGCGACGTTATGCGGTTCCCCGTCATTTAAGCCGGATTTTAACCATGAAGTTAAAGAGCCACGAGCTTGGATTCTGCCACGGACGTTAGATCTGGATGAGCTCTACATTTTGCACATACTTTGGAATTCGTGGGTTTTTATTTTCGCGACGTTATGCGGTTCCCCGTCATTTAAACCGGATTTTAACCATGAAGGCGATGAGCCACGAGCTTGGATTCTTCCACGGACGTTAGATCTGGATGAGCTCTACATTTTGCATATACTTTGGAATTCGTGGGTTTTTATTTTCGCGACGTTATGCGGTTCCCCGTCATTTAAACCAGATATTAACCATGAAGTTAAAGAGCCACGAACTTGGTTTCTTCCACGGACGTTAGATCTGGATGAGCTCTACATTTTGCACATACTTTGGAATTCGTGGGTTTTTATTTTCGCGACGTTATGCGGTTCCCCGTCATTTAAACCAGATATTAACCATGAAGTTAAAGAGCCACGAACTTGAATTCTTCCACGGACGTTAGATCTGGATGAGCTCTACATTTTGCACATACTTTGGAATTCGTGGGTTTTTATTTTCGCGACGTTATGCGGTTCCCCGTCATTTAAACCGGATTTTAACCATGAAGTTAAAGAGCCACGAGCTTGGATTCTGCCACGGACGTTAGATCTGGATGAGCTCTACATTTTGCACATACTTTGGAATTCGTGGGTTTTTATTTTCGTGACGTTATGCGGTTCCCCGTCATTTAAACCGGATTTTAACCATGAAGTTAAAGAGCCACGAGCTTGGATTCTTTCACGGACGTTAGATCTCGATGAGCTCTACATTTTGCACAATCTTTGGAATTCGTGGGTTTTTATTTTCGCGACGTTATGCGGTTCCCCGTCATTTAAACCGGATTTTAACCATGAAGATCAGCTCAAAAGTTAAAATAAATGTCATATTCGTGTTCAGCATGGTCAACTTAACCCATGCCATGAATCTGAAGTGATTTGGAATTCGTCGCTGAATACGTATACGTATACGTCGCTAAGTTCACGGACATTCTTTTCATTAACAAACATCACGTCCAACGCCGCAAATTATTGTTAACGCAACAATTATCAGATGACCTTTCCGGCAAGACCGTCGCATGTTTCGCCCGGTCTTCTGCGCTTTTATTCCCGTCGATCTCGCAGCGGGTACGCCCCCCTCTGCAGGATTATGTAATTCACAACGCTCAGCGATGCTCAACAAGGTCTTCCACAAGGCCCTAAATACAAGGTTGCACGGACTTATTTCTACTAAACCTATCAGAACATAGTTTCACGGTTGATTATTTAAATAATTATTCAATCAAAGTTTCTTTATTATTATCTCGTTATCATTTGTAAGCAATTTTATAAATGAACATTCAATTTGCTTGCCTTTTACTAGCAAAATACCTTTTCTAGTATTGGGTCAACATAGTGGTGTAGCAGTAGGAACCACATCTGGCAAAACCCCAATACCTACATACAGCAGAAAAGCAGCCACCAGGTGTCGCTACAGTCGCAGCACAGATGTCGCGCGCGTCGCCAATCGCCAAACTACCGATTTCCATAAGGATGCATATGTACGGATATGTAACGGAAAGTCGCCCTTAAGGATTACGCTTACATCCTTTGCTTATCAGGTCGATGGTTGGAAATTGGGAGGGTCTCGGCTATTTTCGACCACGGATATGCCTTTATCACATGATGAGGAACATGCTGATAAGCGTTTTGTGTGTCATAACAGCACAAAAGTATTTTTAATCATTTTTCAAAAATAGCCGTTCTGCCGTATCTTTCAGTGCAAGGTGCCGTCGGTCATCCCCGACGTGACGTCACGCCGGGGATTTCCAGATTTTCCTACTAGACTTCGACGCCCCCTGGTCTTCCATACCTATATCCACCGTCCGCGCCGAGGGTGGAGACATGTCAAGCACCTGTCTGTTTATCACCGATAGTTGACGAGCACAAGGAAGTAGGAAGCACAAGCACAAGGAAGGAACCCCCTACCCAAAAATGGGAACGCTGAATATGTTACACCCTCAAAATATATTTTTATTTTTTTTATATATTTTTAGCTATATTTATCGTAATATTTACCTACTGTTTACTCTGCATTGTTTGCCCGTATGTCATTGTTTATCATGTATAGTGTTAGTTTGACTTCGCCTGTCAGTGGGGGTCCGCCCTGTTGGTGATCACTTGAATAAATAAATAAAATACCTAGTCCCAATGACAATCTAGTTTTTTCCTTTCTTAAAGGGGCTATCCCACCTTCTAAAATGTTGTTAAAACCAGTTAAATTGTGCCCGACTTTATAGATTGGATGACCAGGAACACGGTTCTGGCATTTTTTTTCATTAAACATCTTAGGCAATTATTATACTTGACCTCAAAATGTAAAAAACGCTTCATTTTCCTTAAAATTGCATGTTAAATGTAGTATAACCCATGTTTTCACCATTCCGTCATTTCAAAAAATCATTAAAAATATCATTCGACGGTCAATTTCCTTGTTCAACGGTCAGATTAAAGATAATTTTATAGAGACTAAAACGCAGTTCACACATGACCGTCAGTCTGTCGGTGTCGGGCCCGTCACCGTCGACCTGACGGCCTGCAGCCCGTCAAACGAGAGTTGGGATTTGGTAGCTCCCATTGGCTGCGATATATTGTGACAGAAATGGCGCACCATTTTCGAGATGGACGCAGATGGGGGAAGGGGATGGGGGAGGGTAGAGGCCGAGAAGTTAAAAATATTCTTTGAATTACAGAAATAAAATACCACGCTTTTACATTTTTATGTCAAATAATGCTGCAATTTTATTTTAATGAAAGACACATCGGTTCGCTAACTTAAATCAGAGAGCGAATCTCAAGATATCGTGCCGTAATAAACACTTCAATCTAAACAAATGGATAGAAAATGATATAAAATATCTTTAAAATGCATTTAAGCTTCATGCTGCATGATTACGTTCCTTTTCCTCTTCCTCCAATGTATGTATGTATGTATGTATGTAATCCAACACGCAGACATTCAAACCGACGGGCCCGTCACCGTCAAAAGTTGAACATTGCTGAACTTTCCAAAGCGACGACCGTCAGGTCCGGCGCCGGCGCAGTCAGCTGTTGCCGGCCGTCAAACGCTGCCGGTTCACACATGCCCGTCGACCTGACGGCCGTCGCTCCGTCGGTTTCGGCCGTTTTGACGGTGTCGGGCCCGTCACCGGCAGACCTTACGGGCAAGTGTGAACTGCGTTTTAGTACATACTTAAATTAGCGTGCACTTTTTTGAGACGTGATGCACTAATGAATTTTAGTGGGCGAACGGCCGAAAAATTACCTTCCGTTCTCATAAATGGGAACGCCCGTTCCCATATTTGGGAACTCCGTTCCCAAAAATGGGAACGTTCCTATATTTGGGTACTCATGACCATAGTTCCACCTACTGAATTACGAGACCGAGCGCAGATTGGGCACTCTCCCCTATAGGCTATTGTCATGTATTGTTTACATAGACACATCAACATGTGTGAGTAGGGGTGAATGAGGACCACCTTAAATGGGTGTTGCCTGTGTGGCTTATTTTTAATACAATACAATACAATACAATACAAATTCCAGTCAAAAACGGCCATGAACACAAAAAAGTAAAAACACATGCTTGTCTGCACATGGCCTAGCACAAAAGCTTTAAAGGGACTATCCCACCTTCTAAAATGTTGTTAAAACCAGTTAAATTGTGTCCGACTTTATAGATTGGATGACCAGGAACACGGTTCTGGCATTTATTTTTCATTAAACATCTTAGGCTTCCCATATTCCAAACACCTTCCTAAACCAAAGTTTTGGAAAATTCCCATATTCCAAAACCTTCCTAAACCAAAGTTTAGGAGGGGGCATGGGCAACAACAAACTAAAATGTATGTATACAAACATTGATGGACTGAATGCTGTGAAAGGAGCAGAACTGAATGTAGTTTTACAGCAGCAAGACCCAGATGTAAAGTTCATTACTGAAACAAAATTAACACCTGATTATGTTGTTTCCCAGTATGTTGACTGTACTGCTTACAACCTATTCAGGAAAGACAGAGTCTCAGGTCCGGGAGGCGGTGTATTGATCATGGTTAACCTTCGCCCCAGTGGGGGGGGCATATGTTACCACCCTGTCGCGTTTTTTGCGTGTGAATAAAAAACCGCGGCGCGTAGCGCCGCGCCGCTTGGGGTAGCTTTTGGTACATCGATTTTGGACAATGTGTGAAATTTTTGACCCCAGGTCATGTCAGGTCAGGTCACCAGGTCAAGTTAACTGACCAAGCCTAAAAAAGTTTGCAATCATGTCCAGCCTGCAGTGTTTGTCAGAAAGGTTTCAAACTTGGTGGATTGCATGCTGTTATGGGCGCCTACAATTTGTATATCTCGGATTTTTTATATCCGTGACCTAAGGTCAGGTCAGTGGCGAAACCTTTCCATTACAAGTCAATGGAGAAAAATGAAAATGCCTCTAGATCCGTGTGTGCGCATCGGAACAGTCCAAATATTTCTGAATCACAATGATTTAGTCCACTCGTGATGACCAAGGTGTCATTTTTGCTGATAGCCTCTAGACAGCTCATCCGAGGTCACTTGAGGCTACAAACAGTTTTTTGCCAATAACTCGCGATTGGAAAGAGATAGAACGCTGGGGTTGGTCTCATTGTGTTTGCCTTGTTGAGACGCATCGACTGATATGCAACATGACCTTTTCCGGTAAGGTCATGACCTTGACCTGAGGTCAAGTTTTCAACTTGACCTTTCAAGGTCGAATTATAGTTCATTCGACGCGTCTCGGCGAGAGGAACACGATTCTGGCAATAGAAATGTCGTGGCTTTTTGTAGTCGAAAGTTATTGTCGAAAAACACTTTTCGTAAAAACAGCTATTTTTGGACTTTTTGCCCTCTGGAGGCCAAACCGTTGACCCGAGGTCAATATTGATAATGACCTTTTCAAAAGAAGAGTTCAAAAGCTATCGATTGCTCTTTCCTGCGTTATTCTAGCTACCATAGTTCCTGAGATAGCGGCATGTTTTCTGAAAAATATAATGACAATTGGCAAATTTTGACCTTTGATGACCTCTGGTGACCCCAATATTGCTCTAAGGTGAAAAATGACTTAAATACTTTCAAACGTACGTATTGAGAGCTATCGACTTTTTACCGCGTCTTTCTAGCCCTCTTAGTTTTTGAGTTAGAGGTAGGTGGTAACATATGCCCCCCCCCCTCACTAGGGCGAAGTTGGCTGAGACCGCCACTGGGGCGCGGGTTAAGAATGGTTGGCCCGCTACTGAATTGTTTGCTGAGTCCTGGAGCAAGATTGAGGCTGTGGTTTGCCAGCTCAGGGTTGGAAAGAAGCTGGTCAATGCTGTATGCATATACAGACCGCCTGGTAGCCCATGCGCCTATAATACAATGGTACGGGAGACAATAGAAATAATCAGTGCCAAGAGACATGAACAAACAATTACATGTGGGGACTTCAACTTCAGAGAAATAGGGTTTGTTCCCGTCGCTCCTCTAACCTCCTCCAAGCTCCTCTAACCTCCTCTCGTTTCAAAAAATCGTTCCCGTCGCTCCTCCAAGCTCCTCCAAGCTCATCTTGATTTCACATCTCACCACCACTATTTGCCTCCTCCCTCATCCCAAACGAAAGTTGTTTTTTTTGGAGGAGGCTCTTGCGTAGCCATATTTGGCGCACGTAATACAAATGTGAATTGTTTATAAATGAGATTTGAGGGAAGTGGAAATGATTTCAGTGATTGATGACGATTGGATATCTTTAAATAGTAATGTTTGATATTAAATAGACTGGATAAGAGCAGAAGTAACTGGAGGTGAGAACAGCGAACAAGCTAAATTTTTTGACATGTGTGAAAGCTGCTACCTAACACAACACGTGAAAAACTTCACTAGATCAAGAGGTGATGATGAACCATCAACACTGGATCTGGTGCTGACAAAAGATGTAATGGAAGTTGAAGATGTGCGGGTTTGTTCCCGTCGCTCCTCTAACCTCCTCCAAGCTCCTCTAACCTCCTCTCGTTTCAAAAAATCGTTCCCGTCGCTCCCAAGGCGTCGCTCCTCCAAGCTCCTCCAAGCTCATCTTGATTTCACATCTCACCACCACTATTTGCCTCCTCCCTCATCCCAAACGAAAGTTGGTTTTTTGGAGGA
Source organism: Amphibalanus amphitrite (assembly GCF_019059575.1). Lineage (NCBI taxonomy): Eukaryota > Metazoa > Arthropoda > Thecostraca > Balanomorpha > Balanidae > Amphibalanus > Amphibalanus amphitrite. The sequence continues at coordinate 54,244 of NW_024883706.1, forward strand.
GGCTCTTGCGTAGACATATTTGGCGCACGTAATACAAATGTGAGTTGTTTATAAGCTCGGGGTTACATGAGCAGAGTTAATACGCATTACAAACGGACTACAATGGTGAGCGAATAGGAAAATCCGTTCCTGATACGTATTTACTTGCTCATGTAACCCCGGTATAAATGAGATTTGAGGGAAGTGGAAATGATTTTAGTGATTGATGACGATTGGATATCTTTAAATAGTAATGTTTGATATTAATCTGAGGTTATTTTATTAGAAACCGATTATTATCTCTTGATTTATGTTTGCGCGCCATAAATCGCCGACCGTTACAGCCCGCAAACAGCTGATTTCCTCGCGAAAATGTTCCCGTGGCTCCTCTGAAACGGCTCTCCTCCAAGCTCATCCAACCTCATCCGAGATTTTTTGGGAGGAGCGACGGGAACAGACCGTACAAGTCCCCAGTTGGCTCTAGTGACCATTGTGTGCTAACATAGTTTTCATGTTGAATGTTCTGAGAGGATTGCTCACAGTGAAAACAACCACCATAAGAGAAACTATCATAAGGGCTCATACAATGAAGCAATTAGAATGTTTGATGCCATCAACTGGGAGGAGGAGCTTCAAGATAAGGGTGTGGAAGAGGCATGGAGTACTTTTATGGAGCACTTTAACTGTGTTATGAATAAGACAATACCATTACATCCCCAGAAAACAAAGAGTAATCACAAGAAGTGGACCAACAAACCTTTAACCCGCGCCCCAGTGGCGGTCTCCGCCAACTTCGCCCTAGTGGGGGGGGGGGGGGCATATGTTACCACCCACCTCTAACTCAAAAACTAAGAGGGCTATAAAGACGCGGTAAAAAGCAGTCGATAGCTCTTGATGCGTACGTTTGAAAGTATTTCGGTCATTTTTCATCTTAGAGCAATATTGGGGTCACCAGAGGTCATCAAAGGTCAAAATTTGCGAATTGTCATTATATTTTTCAGAAAACGTGCCATTATCTCAGGAACTATGATAGCTAGAAAAGCGCTGGGAAAAGCAATCGATAGCTTTTGAACTCTTCTTTTGATAAAGTCATCATCAAAAATGACCTCAGGTCAACGGTTTAGCCTCCAGAGGGCAAAAACTCCAAAAATAGCTGTTTTTAAGAAAAGTGTTTTTCGACAATAACTTTTGACTAAAAAACGCTAGATCATTTCTAATGCCAGAATCGTGTTCCTCTCGCCGAGACGCGTCGAATGAACTATAATTTGACCTTGAAAGGTCAACTTCAAAATTTGACCTCAGGTCAAGGTCATGACCTGACCGGAAAAGGTCATGTTGCATATCAGTCGATGCGTCTCGGCAAGACAAACACAATGAGGCCAACCCCAGCGTTCTATCTTTTTCCAATCGAGAGTTATTGGCAAAAAAACTGTTTGTAGCCTCAAATGACCTCGGATGACCTTTCAAGAGGCTATCAGCAAAAAAGACACCTTGGTCTTCACGGGTGGTTCAAATCATTGTTATCCTGAAATATTTGGACTGTTCCTATGCGTACACACGGATCTAGAGGCATTTTCGTTTTTCTCCATTGACTTATAATGGAAAGGTCACGCCACTGACCTGACCTTAGGTCACGCATATAAAAAATCCGAGATATACAAATTGTAGGCACTCACAACATCATGTAATCCACCAAGTTTGAAACCTCTATGACAAACACTGCAGGCTGGACATGATTGCAAACTTTTTTTTAGGCTTGGTCAGTAAACTTGACCTAGTGACCTGACCTAACATGACCTGGGGTCGAAAATTTCACACATTGTCCAAAATTGATGTACCAAAAGCTACCCCAAGCGGCGCGGCAATACGCGCCGCGGTTTTTTATTTATACGAAAAAAACGCGACAGGGTGGTAACATATGCCCCCCCCCCCCACTGGGGCGAAGGTTAATAGAGCAAATACACAAAAAAGAAGAAGCTTGGACCAGGTTCAGGAAAAACCGTAAGTCAAAACGGTTGAGGGAAATATACACCAAAATACGCAATGAAACCACCAAGATGGTGAGGGAGGCCAAACACAACTTTGAGCACAAACTAGCTCATGAGATCAAGTCTGATCCCAGAGCTTTCTTTGCATACGCCAGGAGCAAGACATCGCTCAAGGAAGAAGTTCTGGCGGTGACCAAGGAAGATGGGAGTTTAACAACATCATTAGAAGACACGTGTGATGTAATGAACCAGAAGTTCCAGGAAGTGTTTACCGATACAGAGGGAATAGCGCCACCAACAGTGACTCATTTTACTGGACCCAAACTCGAGACATGTGATATAGACTTGGAAGAGGTAGCTGCTGTGTTACAAGGACTTAAGACACCATCAGCACCAGGACCAGATGGTGTACATCCCATCATGCTCAAAGAGTGTGCACTCAGCCTTTCAAAGCCTCTACACTACATCTTTACCAAGTTATTAGAGTCTGGGGAGCTGCCAAGAGACTGGAAACAAGCAAACGTAACGCCCATTTTCAAGAAAGGAAAGCGGACTGATCCCTTGAACTACCGCCCAGTCAGTTTGACATCTGTCGCATGCATTGCAAGACTCTTGAGAAACTGATAAGAAAGAGGGTGGTTGAACACTTGGAGACAAACAATTTATTGAGCAAGTATCAGCATGGCTTCCGTTCAAAAATGTCTTGCCTCACACAGCTATTGGAGTACTTCTTTGACCTTGAAAATGCTCTGGATGAAGGAGAGAGTGTAGATGCCCTTTACCTGGACTGCCGCAAGGCCTTTGATACGGTTCCTCATGAGCATCTAATTGTCAAGATACAAGGAATGGGCATAGATGGTCTGGTAGCAAAATGGATCACCGGCTTTCTGAGAGGACGTGAGCAGAGGGTTGTGGTGAAGGGCTGCTGCTCGGGCCTCGGGGTGGAGAGCTGTCAGAAGCGGAGTACCCCAGGGTAGTGTTTTAGGACCGACCCTCTTTCTGATATATATAGATGACCTCATGAAGAATTTGGACTCTCCAGGGAAACTCTTTGCAGATGACGCAAAAATCTGCAGAAGGATTGGAGGCCCCAGAGATGGAGTCATTCTGCAAGAGGACATTTGCAAACTGGAAGTGTAGAGTCAAATATGGTTACTGGATTTCAACAAGGACAAATGCAAGGTGATGCATTTTGGTCCCAAGAATCCTGGCTATAACTACTCTCTGAGAGGAATGACTTTAATGGAGACTGACAAAGAAAAGGATCTGGGGGTGATTGTTACTCCTGATCTCAAAGCATCCGAGCAAGTGTCCAGGGCCGCGGCAGCAGCAAACTTCACGCTGGGAAGGATAAGAAAAACCTTTACATGTATGGACAAGGAAATGTTCCTGCCCATCTACAAGGCCCTTGTATGACCTCGAATGGAGCATGCCATTCAGGCGTGGTCACCTTACCTCCAGAAGGATATTAACAAGTTGGAGAAAGTTCAAAAAGGAGAGCCACAAAACTTATACCTGGACTAGCTGCCAAACCATACAAAGTCCGTCTGGCGGAACTGAACATGACAACTCTGGAAGAGAGGAGACAAAGAGGAGACATGATAGAAGTATTTAAATTGATACATGGATTTGATATGGTCAGTGCAGGAGAAGATTTCCTGAAACTTGAAACAGACGGCCACAGGGAAAGGACACGAGGGCACACTCTGAAACTCCGGAAGCCGAGGCATCGCACATTTAAACGTAATATGTTCTTTTCATCAAGAATTATTGAACGGTGGAATAAGTTGCCTGAAGAAGTTGTAACGAGCAAGAATGTAACATTTTCAAGAACAAGTACGACAAACACATCAAGAA
>NW_024883707.1:0-50683 GCF_019059575.1 Amphibalanus amphitrite
TAAGTTAACCCGCTCCGTGTTGGTGGCATGAACTTTCCGTCGGGTGCTGGGAGGGGCCGGGGGCGTTTCACGCCCTCCGCTAACTCGGATCTCCTGGGCCACGTAGCGACACGCGGTAAGCGGCAATGGAAAGAGCGTCAAAAATAAGAACGAAAACACTCGTCATTTTAAGGTCAGGGCAAGGTTAGGGCACCAGGATTCATCAAAGTCAAATTTTGTTGATTTCAACGATTTGAACACCCGACGGCTAACTCGGGAACCAATAGAGCTACAGCGCCGCAGAAAAAGCGCATTCGATAGCTCTTTAACGCTCTTTCGCCAGCATGTCCTCAAATTTGACCTCAGATCAACGGTGAGCCCCCAGAGGACACCGCTCTGATTGACCTCAAATTTGACCTTCAGATCAACGGTGTTTTCACCGCTCTAGCACGTCTCTGTCAAAAGTCAAAAAACTGCTGAAGACCTTTTATGTCCTAAAATTAACCTCAGGGGCACACAGGGGTCACAGGTGCGATTTTCCGATTCAGGGTGTCATGTTTATTGTTTACCTATGGACCGATGTTTGAGTGGGAGTTAGAACGAAATTCGTCCAAAGAGGCGCATTTCAATTTTCTCCCATTGACTCATACCTAATGGAGCAGTCGCAAAATTGACCTGACCTTAGGTCACAGACATAAAAAATCCGAGGTATCCATTTTATACCTACACACTGTTACCCTAAGCAATTACTGAAAGTTTTAAAGTCCGCTCAGTCGGTGTAGCTACAGCGAGCTTTCGATTTTTTTTTTCTGAGGTAAGGTCACTTGACGTTACGGTGACCTGACCGTCGCTGTTTTTTTTTTTTTAGATATTTGCGAAAAACCTGAGGGGGAAGGGCGTAAAACGCCCCCCCCCCAGCACGGCGCGGGTGGTCGACATAGCGACTCGGACTGAACAAATGCCTTTAACGTTTTAACGGTTGAATAAGGTGAGAGGATTGGGGTAGGCTTGTATCGGATTTTCTTCTGCTTGTCGGTAGTTTGGGTTGAAGTTAATTTCGCGAGCTGTCCATAATCATTAAACAGGGAAAATTCAGCTGCACATCATTCGGGTCAAAGTAATACCAAACATTCTCAAATTGTGTAGTAAAGAGCCAGTAGTCTACGAATATGTATATTCAAAGAACAATTATAAAAAGAATAAGCGGACCGGTTTCGTCTATCAAAGACTTCTTCAGCGCTTTTTCAAAAACGTATAGGTAAGAAAAAACTAGCACAGTGACAATCGTTTGAAATAAAATTGGATTCAGTAAGAACTAAGAACTTCATTGTCCGAAAACCGCTGACAGTTGATAGCTCAATGACACTTAGAGCCGTGCATAAGGAGGCGTGAAAACACTCTCCTCACCTCGTTCTATTACGAGAGGACCATGTCATGGCGTGAGAAAGGTGTTCTCAAAATAAATGACACTGTATGAGTGAATAAATAATCCGCGCCCCCTTGGGCTATTGGCGGACCCTACCACCTGATCGGGTGGTGCAGCCGTTTCGCCTTCCACCTGAGATCTCGGAAAGTTACCGACCGATTTTGAACATTCAAAGAGCGTTCGATAGCAGGGAACTACCTTGTTGCCAGGTTTTGTTGACCTAGGTGCAACCCATGACGTCACAAGTCAGGTCAAAGGTCGCATTTTTTCACCGATTTAGTCTAAGGAATGCGTTACAGTCAGTTAACACATATAATAAAAGGCATGTAATCGAAAAACATCGATGGAGCGCTGGTTGTCTAACCCGCGCCCCGCTGGGGGGGGGCAGAATCTGCCCCCCCTCCCGTTTTTCGCCAATAACTTCTAAACGCGTTACGCCAGCGACGTCAAACTTTCAGTACCTTATCATACATCAATTTGACACGTTCCCTGAAAATTTGAACGAAATCCGTCCGAAAATGTTTGAGAAATTGACGTTTTAGTGACGTCATGTTCGCCATTTTCGCCTCAAAAACGGCAAAATTTCAAACGCCGCTAACATCTTCATTTTTAAAGCAATCAAGACGTAACAAAAAAGGTTATACGTGATTCCACGTTGTCTATCAAATGGCTATCTCGGTTTTTTGAAAATTTTGGATTTTGGCCCAAAATTTTTCAAAAAACTGATTTTTTTGGGAAAATAGTTATAAAATCCAAAATTTTGAGTGTATCGAAAAAACCGGAATATATGTCAGAGAAGTGGTCAATGTGCATCTACACACCAATTTTCAGAAGAATCGGTTCAAAAATGTGGGAGTTATTCAAAATTTTATGACGTCACGACACACAAAATTTTTGAAAAATGACTTTTTTGGAAGTTCTAGACCTCGTACGGAAACAAAAATAGCACCATTCGATTCGCCGTGAAAAACTGCATCAGATAGACACCTTTTTGGGCCTTAACAACCAACTTCAAAATTTGACCTCACTTGACCTGACCTTGACCTGACCTCGACCTGAAATTCATCCAGAGGTGGTCCATATCACTTATTGAGTGTGCCTATTGAATTCTATGAGTAAAATGAACCATAAAACATGTGTCGCACATGCCCTTTTCTATATTTTGTTTTTGGTGACCTGACCTGACCTGACCTGACCTTGACCTTGACCTTTGAATGACATTGTATGCAACGAATATTGTCTTGGTAGTCTAAGAACACGTTTTGGGCAATCAGTCTCAGTCCATTCTTCGGCAACTACGGTGCAAGGCCGATACTGTAGAAACTTGCATTTTGTACCCTTGACCTGACCTTGACCTGACCTCTGACCTACTTAAGCAAAAAATTTTGGGCTCTTAAGATCCGCCTTGTTGAGAGCTTTCGATTGCAGTTTTCCCCGTCTTTCTACGACCATCGGTTCGGAAGTTAGACAGGGGGGGCAGAATCTGCCCCCCCCCCCAGCAGGGCGCGTATGGCTGAATAGCCCAGCGGGGCGCGGGCTAATACATATGTTGCCTAAACAGGTTATTGATGCCAGGTCAGTCTCAGTTCACAGAGGTCAGGTCACTAAGGGTTACAATATGAACCCAACTATGCTAGGGTTGTATGATGCATGTTTTATGGCCAATTTTACATTTAGAATTCAATGGTGTGGGCTAGACGGCCATTGGGGCCAGTTTAGATTACATTCTGGTGGAGGTCAGGTCAAGGTCAGGTCAAAGAAGGTCAAATTTGAAAGTTGATATTTTGCATAAAAGGGGTATCTATTCGATGCAGCTCATCACAGGAAATCCAATGGTGGTCTTTGGCTTGCTCTGTGTGTTCTGTGACGGCTAAAAATTGAATTTGAAAAATTTTACGTAATAGATTTTGAGTATTTTTTGGCCATAACTTCGCTAAAAATGGAGCTAACGAGCTTAAGTTTGGCATATCTAGAGCAGATAGTTCTATAACATATATTTCAGTTTCAATTTTGAAAGTTGTTGGTATTTTCGGGGTGTTTACTTCTATAGTTTTGATGGTCAAAATCAATTTTTGTTTGGAAATAAGAGTTAGCAGTTTGGTAGCACTGTTTATTTTACATCTTTTTTATTTTAAATATTTTTCGTTATCTTTAAAACTGTAAGCGTGACAGCTCTTCCCGCTAAACCTTTTATTGGGTCGAAAATGACAGAACATGACATCCCTCTGACGTCATTTTTGTGACTAACCTTTCATAAAAGCTCTGGAAAAATTTGGTCGCAAGGTGTAAAAATGATGCCCGGAGGGGTCTTGAAAGTTTGGTGGCGACATTTGCTATACTGTAGAGTGTAGGAGATATCGACTGAAAAGGAGAGAGGGGGCCGTTTCGCGCCGTCCTCCCCCCCCTCAACGGGGCTTTCAGTTGCTGCTCTCACAGAACTATTGGTTATATTACAACGTAGTGGAATTGCAAGTGGCAATATAAGCTTCCTGCCAGCGCCGGACCAGAGTTTAAACATGCGGGCTGAATTTTAACATTTAACTTTTGAATTTTTAAACCGTTGAGCTTTTTAGAAGTTGTATGAACTGTTCAGCTCCTTTTGTTGTCCATCACAGCGGGCTTGTATGTCATTTGTCAACCAAAATCGAATTAAAACTTTTTATTTGGTCTGGCTACCTCGCCAACTTCTTAACTGGATCGTTTAGTAGCTTTTGATTGGGCACTGGCCACTGCCTACGTTGTCTGCCTAGCTTTTCGTGTCATAGACACTGTCTATGACACGAGAAGAGGCTGCTGACATCGTTTGTCGCGGTTGGATAATACCAATCCACGTCCCAGGCCCTGTTTCACCGGTGATAGCAGCAAGCTGCTATCACGTTTCGCGAGCTGACGTCATGTCGTGACGCCATACTGTTGACGTAATGGGTAGTTACGGCGCACGATTGCCGCGACCTTGGCGGCGGCATTAAGTGACGTATTAGCCTAAAAGTAAGAGTTTACGCAGTCATAATAGTATATATATTTTTGATATATATTTTTCCAATATGATGTATTTAAAAGAAGTTGGGTTTAGGAAAAATTTGGACATTAACTTCGAACATTTAGCTGATGACGTAAAATAATATTGCGGCAATCGTGCGCCAGAATTGCCCCTTACGTCAGCAGTATGACGTCATCACATTACGTCAGCTCGCGCAATTTGATAGCAGCGTGCTGCTATCACCGGTGAAACAGGGCCCCAGTGGCTGCTCGATCGCACTTTCCCTGGCCCACCTCTCCCACCAGGCTAGACTCTGCCCGGCACAGCCGTCGCCCCAGTGCCTCGGGCGGTGACCCGTTCAAAGGGGCTCACAATTCGTATGGTGCCGTGGCTCTCAAACCAATACAGAACAGTGAAACGCAAAGGCTCACTTTCCATATAAGGCGAACGGCTGATTCTGGCGCCGGGGCTTCATTCATGCTAAGGCGCCCAATCACAGCGCCGCATTTCAGTTAGTGTCGGGTGCAAAAGCTACTATGCTCCGCCCCTCCATCACGTGACCCTGCCCTCACGTGGCCTCAGTCACGTGGTGTTTCCACTTCTTGGCGCATGGCGGCGCTAGTCTCGCAAGGGCGGTGGTAGCTTGCTCCCCCGCCGTCCGGGGGTGATGGGTAGCAACTGCTGGTGACTGTACATACGATAAGTACTTACATACGAGTACTTACATACGAGTATAGATATAAAGACTACATAGGACAGCCCTATGTAAAACCCGCTCGCTTGATACGTAAAGCGGCCCGACGGCCAACCACAGTTGACATCATGGACTCGCTAGTTTGCACGGCAGAAGGCCCCATACAGGGATTACGATTGCGTTCGTATCCAGCTTGTCAATGCGAGTCTACGGTTGAGCGTGCACACCAGCTCCGCATTGAGCCGGACCTAAGCACCGCAGTTTAGGAAAACAAACAAAAGATTATTTCCCATCGTGCTTTTTATTGATTATTTTGTTTTATTATGCTTTTGTTTTAAAAAGAAAGAAAAATAAGAAAATTTCGATTTTTTTCCGTTACAGGACACTGAAAGTGGAACGGGGGAGGGGCAGATACATACATTGCTCGTTCCCGGCCTGTTTGAATCGAGGAGAGGGCATGGTCAAGGGTGTCTCGAAAAAAGTTGACATGCCTATAGTCCAAAAATTTGCAATCGAGTCTGCTGGTTTCGAAAATCGCAATTAAAAAATCATGAGCCATTGTCTTCAACAAGCGCAGTCGCGATTTCCGAAAGCTTGCACCTACTTTTCAGGCGCTGCAGTTTCCATTGGTTTTGCTTGGTGTTAGTGGCAGTAATAATACGGTGGTTTTCACGAAAGTCTCAGGCAGAGTTCGTGGGTGAAGAGTTTTAGCGTAGTTTCAGGTCCTCTTTTTTCTGAAAAGTTTGGTTTCAGGTCGGTAGTTAATTGACTTTATATATGTAGTGTAGACGTTGTCGATACACTTTTTAACCCGCGCCGGGCCGGTGCTCTGAGATTCCGCGGAAGCCGGGCCGGGGGGTCTCTGAACACCCCCCTTCTAACTCGGCTCCTGGGCCACGTAGCGACACGTGGTAAGCGGCAATCGAAAGAACGTCCAAAATAAGGACGAAAACACTTGGGTCATTTTTTGGGTCAGGTCAAAGGTCAGGTTACCAGAGGTCACCAAAGGTAAAATGTTGACTATTTCAACATTTTGGAAACTGCCGACGGCTATCTCGGGAACCGATAGAGCTACAGCGCCGCGGAAAAGCGCATTTGATAGCCCTTTTACAGACCTTTCTGAATAATGTCCTCAGATTTGACCTCAGGTCAACGGTTTAGCCTCCAGAGGGCAAAAACTAAAAAAATAGCCGATTTTTTGGGAAACAGTTTTTCTGCAATAACTTTTGACCCAAGCCTTGTGCGAGCTTACTTTTACCGGCATCGTGTTCCTCTCGTCAAGACGCATCGAATGAACTATAACTCGACCTTGAGAGGTCAACTTGAAAATTTGACCTCCGTTCAAGGTCATGAACTGACCGGAAAGGGCGCGGGTTAAAGGGGTGACATACCCCCGGTCCACGAGTTCTTACGCCTATGTGCATTGTGCATGCATTTGTTTTGGTCTTTTTTGACCCAATACATACTCTATTGATAAAATGAATGACACCATCGTATTCTACGCCTAAAAGTGTTCATAAAACATGTGTCATTTCCTGTGAAGGTCAATTTTTATTCTCGGGGATATACGAGTATATCTTCTTGCCTGGTCGACCCGACCTCAACCATGGCTTTTGCTTGACTGACATCTCCCACGGTTCGTCGGAAAGTCATTTCATCCAGGAAAGAAACGAAATATACCCAGGGGCGGCGCCACGAATTTTTGACTGTGGGGTACTCGGGTGAAAAGGGCCCTTGCACGGTGAAAAGGGCCCATACATTTATCATGGCGTAACCCGCGCTGTGCTGGGGGGGGGGGCGTTTTTACGCCCCCCCGTAAGTTTTTTTGCGAATATCTATAAAAAAAAAAAACGGCGGCGCTGCGCGCCACCGTTTTTGGTACACCTGTTCATACATCATTTCCGCACATGTGAAAATCTCAGACCCGGGTCTTCAAGGCCAGGTCACCAAGCCACGTCAAGTGACCATAAGTCAATGGGAGACAATTGAAATGTGCCTCTTTTGGACGAATGTCGTTCAAAACACTCTCAAACATTGGTTCATACGTAAACATAACACACTGAATCGGAAAACTGCACCTGTGACCCCGATCTGTATGCCCCTGAGATCATCTCAGGTCATGAACGGTCACCAGCAGTTTTGTGGCCATAACTTTTGATAGAGACGTGCTAGAGCGGTGAAAACACGTCAGATGTGTTCAGCTCGACCATACGGATCGACTGATATGCAGTATGACCCTTTCCGGTCAGGTCATAACCAATTGACCTAAGGTCAAATTTTAATCAATGACCATTCCAGGTCAACGAATAGTTCATTCGACGTGTCTCGACGAGAGGAACACGATGCTGCCAAAAGTAACGTCGTGACTCTCTTGAGTCAAAAGTTATTGCCGAAAAACATTGTTCGGGAAAATGGTTATTTTTACCGTTTTTGCCCTCTGGAGTCTAAACCGTTGACCTGATGTCAGATCTGGGAACATTTTTCAGAAAGGTCTGTAAAAGGGCTATCGAATGCGCCTTTCCGCGGCGCTGTAGCTCTATCGGTTCCCGAGTCAGCCGGTGGCAGTTTCCAAATTTATTGAAATGGACTAGATTTGACCTTTGATGACCTCTGGTGACCTGACCTTTGACCTGAAATTAAAAATCACCGAAGCTACGTGGCCCAGGAGCCAAGTTAGACGGAGGGGGCGTGAAAATGCCCCCTTCCCCCAGCACTCGGCGGAAAGTTCAGGCCACCAGCACGGCGCGGGTTAAAGGCACTTGCAATAGCAATCTAACAGTCTACAGTGAAATATGATAGAACTTGAAAGCTTTCCTTTTTTTCTTTTTATAAATTTAGTCCGAACCTTTTGATGGGAAGGATTCACAAGGACAGAGCCACCGCTAAGCGAAGCTTGTTGCAGTGACCCTGCCCTCTACCCTCCGATCGTCAAATTCCAGTTCTATGGCAGAATTTAGAGTCCAAAGTTTAACCCGCGCATGACTGGGGTATTTTCCATAACGCGAGTGACTGGGGGGGGGGGGCTCTCCAGAGCCCCTCTCCTATCTCCGAAACTACTGGGCCGATCGTCAAAATTCAAACGGCGTCTGATAGCCCTGGAAAAACTGTCGAGCGAAACCTATTTTCTTTGACCTCGAGGTCACCGATGACGTCACAGGTCAGGTCAAAGTAAACATTATCGACATTTTTGTTAGTTCACAATTTAGGCTCTGACCGCCGGATCTTTGGTCCGATCAGGCTCATTTTTGGTTTACGCACTCCTTGACGGATTCCTTAGATACCCTTAGGGTACCGAACTTTTACTTCGAATTTTTAAGGTCAAGGCCAGGTCATCCTAGGTCACAAAAATTTTATATCATGTATCGGTCACGTGACGCATGTTTTATGGTCCATTTAACTCGTAGATTTCGAAAATAGTGTCGTCTGTGTCATTTGAGGTCATTGTCAGCTGAATTTACCGGAGGTCAGGTCACTTTCAGGTCAGAAAGGTCAAATTTCGAAAATGAAATTTTTCAACAAAAAGGTGCCTATCAGATGCAGTTTGAGCTCAGGAACACGATGGTGCCATTTATATTGCTGTACGATGTCAAAAACGTACTGAAAAATGGATTTGAAAAAAACATAAATTTGTAAAATTTTGACAGTGGTGCGAATAACTTGGCTATTTTTGAAGATATTGGGCTAAAACTTGCAAATGTAGTTCATCAGTGTGTGTTCTATCACATATATTCCAGTTTTTGCGAAAAGTCAAAAACTTTTTGAAAAAATCAAAAAATATATTTTTGTAATTGTAAATAAATGTTTTTCAAAATTTTCAAAATTTTGAAAATTCGAGATAGCAGTTCGATAGCTACAAGTATTTGTAGTCTACTCATGCAAAGAAAATGGATCTAGCTTTAAAACTGAGCTCTTGAGAGCGTTTGCCGTATTTCAGTAATTTGCATGAAAATCGGCCGACATGACGTCACTCTGACGTCATTTCCGGCTAAACCATTATAGCTAGAAAGTTGAAATTTTAACACAAGGTGTCAAATTGATGCCTCTGAGGGTACCGCAAGTTTTGTGTTAATCCGTCAAACGGTTTAGAAGATATTGCTGAAAAACATGAGGGGGGCTCTGTAGAGCCCCCCCCCCCCCAGTCATGCGCGGGTTAATGTGCGCACATAGCCGCGCACGGCCGGTCCCCTCACTAACTTCGCCTGGCTACGGCCTGCCACCAACCGTAACCATAGGACCGGCTTGCCTCGCCAAAAGATTAAAAACACTTATGCAGTATTGCATACCTATTACCTACCAACAAAGATAACCAGCGTTTTTGGCTAAATTTACGATCTATTTGAAATGCCTTCCTTTCGTCTTGACAAAGATGCTTTGATAGATTGCGAGCCTGCCAATTATTGTTCATATTACGGAATACGGACGAGTTCCTACTACTTTTTAACTACGGGGTGCTACTGTATACAGCTGTACACTGCATACTGTATATCCCTCGCCGGGCCTATTGGTTTTCTACATACGCGCCGGCCGAGGGGGGGGGGGGGGGAGGGAGGCAATAACGACCCCCTCGCCGTTTCGCCCTGGTGGAGCTAGCGCGTCGCGGAAAAAATACGAGCGTGTGTGCCGTTAGAAGATGCAGAGATTGATACCCGATTTTAACACGCGCAGTGGAAGGGGGGGGGGGCGGATTTCGCCCACCCCTCCTGTTTTTCGCCAATAACTCGCGCCACAAACATAATATTAATGTGAAATTTCGGCTACCTGTCCAAAATTGAATTGCGGATCTTCTCGTGCAAGAAATAAGAAAATCGGTTCACAACTTTTCTAGTAATAGCGGTGTAAAGTCAAACATCCTGCCGCCGCGGCGGCGCGGCGGCGCGGCGGCCGGCGCTAGCCGTTACGCGCCGCCTGAATTGTAGACTGTGCCGGGGCGGGACGGTTCCGTCTTTACATCGAGCTCCTTACCGCTGATTATATTAGATTCGCGTCAAATTCGGTGAGAAGACTGAGAAATGTACAGGCAATCATATGGTCAAAGAATTTCGAAAATAGACCGGTAACAACTTGAGTTATGAGTGTGTAAACACAAAATTGTGATTGCCGCGTTTCCCGCGTCGGCCGATCCCGCTTCAGGCGGCGACATCTTACCCTTAGCAGGCTTCTAACCGCCATATTTATTGTTGGATCATCTAGAAATTCATCATACATACTCACAAATGTTTCTTCTTTCGTATAGTGAATAAAAAAAGAAAATCGGCCGGTAACTTTTTGAGTTATCGGCGTGTAAACGCAAAAAAGTCGCTCATATGGCAGATTTGACCACATTTGACCTCATTTGACCTTGAAGATATTGACCTAGGGTCATGAAATTCACACACAACAGAGTTCCCCATGGCCCCCACCTACCCTCCAAATTTCGTTTTTCTAGCTCCAGTGGGAGCTGAGATCTTAGGGGGGGGCGACATCCGCCCCCCTTCCACTGGGCGTAGTACTCGCAACCCTTCCACTGCGCGTGTTAAGGTCCTAGGTCAACCGGTGACCTCTGAGGTCAGGTCAATTGCCCCAAGGTACATTGGTTTTCTACATACGCGCCGGCCGAGGGGGGGGGGCAATAACGACCCCCTCACCTTTCACCCCTGGTGGAGCTAGCGCGACGCGGAAAAAACGAGCGTGTGTGCCGTTACAAGATGCAGAGATACATAGATACCCGATTTTAAGGTCCTAGGTCAACCGGTGACCTCTGAGGTCAGGTCAAGTGCCCCAAGGTACGGTTCCGTTTTTGATGAATAACTTCACAAAAACGGCCGCAGAGCCGCGATTTTGGCAGCATCGTGTTCGCCGTCGCCCAGGCGCGTCGAATCATATACTTTTTGTTTGGGTGAGCTCAACCTAGGGTATTGACCTCGGGTCACGGTCAGGTCAGCGCCACCGGGTCACCAAATTGGTCGACGAAGGTCATGTCGCATATCATTCGATTCAGCAGGTCTTCCTGAGTCTATTGGTGGCTTTTCCGACTCGCTAGCTCAATTTGATCGGGAGTTATTGAAGAAAAACTATGACCCTAATGACATCATAAATGACGTAACGCAAGGTCAATATTGCAAAAGTAACGCATCGGACCTTGCAATAAGTGCATGAAATCACAATTCTGTATGTTTGAGATAACGATTCTGTTAGTAGGAGATCGTTCCCGGCGCCAGAATAGCAGTTTTAGTTTTCATTTTTCCCTATTCACTTTAAATGGTGAGGTCACGAAAATGACCTGACCTCATATGATCTTAAGAGAAATCCGAAATACACAAGTAGTGAGACTCCTTATGGATGCTAGGTCCTGCACGTTTCATTTCCCTGTGAAAGCTCCTCTGGCAGTGAGGGCGTTGCGAAGTTGCGACATCTAAAGACCGTGCAGAGGTTCACTTATGACGTCATCAGTCAGTGACCTGACCTGACCCGAAAAGGCGATTGGTGTCAAAGGATCTGGCTTGAATCAAAGGCCAGTTTTGCCAAGTTTCAGCTCTCTATCGCCGGTAGAGAGAGATGTCAATCGGATACCAACTTTTTGGTATATCGATACCAAACCGATACCAACTTGGTATTTGGTATTTCAATCCTAATGTGTTTGGTATTTTGTTGGTATCATGAACCCTTACTAATGTATAAGAGGCTAAGAAATTGGTAAAAAGTTGGTATTTCCCTCATCTTTCAAAGTTGGTTCGGTTTCGGTATTTCCTCACGGTTTTGGTTGGTATTTGGTTTGGTATCGGTATTCCGGTATTCTGTAATTGACATCACTAATCGCCGGCGTGTTTGGAGCTATCGCGAAAAACAACCCTAGGGGGGGGGGCAGTCGCCCCCCCCCCCTCTCGGCCGGCGAGGGTTAACTAAGACACAATTTCCAGGTAATTACCGTGCACAATTTGAAATCGATTATTTTTGGTAAGAAATTTTGCTTTCAGAACGGGACAAGTGTTAGAGTCACATAATATTTTTGGGGATAGAGGATTGAGCCGACTGCAGAGTCAGGTCGCTTTTCCTGGCCCGGAGTCTGAACGCTTGACTCTGGGGCCCCCTGAACACTTGACGGGGTCCTCTGAGCTACAGAAGGGCCGTGTGAATACACAAGGCCCTCTGAGCGCATGAATAGGCCTCTGATCTCTTTATGAGAGCCCTCTGATCACTTGCCGGGGCCCCTGATCGTTTGACGGGCCCCTGATTGCTTGACGGGGCCCTCTAAGCCAGAAAAGGCCCTTTGAGTACGCGACAGAGCCCTCTAAGCAAATGAAGGGGCTCCTGGTTGCGCGTGACGGGGCCCTCCGAGCTAAAAATAAAACTCTCTGAGCATATAAAGGGCCTCTGAACGCCTGGCAGGGCTCTCTGAGCGGCAGAAAAGCTCTGAGTACACGAGAGTGCCCTCTAAACGCATGAAGGGGCCCCTGCTTCCTTGATTGGCGCCCTCTGAGCACATAATTAGTGTCCCTGATTGCTTGACGGGGGCCCTTTAAGCTACATAAAGGCTTTCTGAGTACACGACAGGGGCCTCTGAGCGTATGAAGGGCCCCCTGATCGCGTGACGGGGCCCTCTGAGCTACATAAAAGCTATCTGATCATATAAAGGACCCCTGAACGTTTGGTAGGGCTCTCTAAGCGACAGAAGGGCTCTCTAAACGCATAAAGGGCCCCTGAACGTTTGACGGGGCCGCCCTTATGAGCTACAGAAAATCCTCCACGTACACGACGGGGCCCTCTGACCGCATGCAGAGGCCCCTGATTGTCTGGCGGGGCCCTCTAAGCCATAGAAATGCCATAGGAGTACACGACAGGGCCCTCTAAGCGCATGAGGAGGCTCCTTATCCGACGTAACGGGCCCTCTGAGTTACAAGAAAACTCTCTTAGCATATAAAGGGTCCCTGAGCGCCTGACAGGGCTCTCTGAGCGACAAAAGGCCCCCAGCGCTTAGAGGGCCCCTGAACACTTGACGAGGGTCCTATATGAGCCACAGAAAAGCCCTGAGTACAAGAGAGGGCCCTTTAAACGCATGGAGGGGCCCCTGATTCCTTGGCGAGGGCCCTCCGAGCACATGATAAAGGCCCTGATTGCTTGACGGGTCCCACTAAGGTACATGAAGGCCCTATGAGTACACGGCAGGGCCCTCTATGTGCATGAAGAGGCCCCTTATCACCCGTGACGGGGCCCTCTGAGCTACAAGAAAACTCTCTGAGCATTTAAAGGGCCCTCTGAACGTCTGACAGGCCTCTCTGAGCGACAGAAGGGCCTCCAGCGCTTAACCCGCGCCCTGCTGGGGGGGTGTTTGAACACCCCCCTTGTAGTTTTTCGCGAATATCTCAAAAACGGCGGCGCTCGCGCCGCCGTTTTTGGTACACCTTATCATACATCAATTCTACACATGTTGTAAAAATTTCAGACCAAGGTCATTCAAGGTCAGGTCACCAGGTCACTTGAAGTGACCTCACCTCATAAAAAGTTTCAATGTCTGTCATAGCTACACCGAGTGACCGATCGCTTTGAAACTTTCAGCGATTGCTAAGAGCAATAGCATGTACAAAATGTATATCTCAGAATTTTGATATCGATGACCTAAGGTCAGGTCAATTTTGCGACCTCCCCATTATAAGTCAATGGGAGAAAATTGAAATGCGCCTCTTTTGAACGAAAGACATTATAAACACTCCCAAACACTGAATTACAAGTGGTTTAGACACACTGAACATGAAAATGTTGTCCGTGACCCCTGTTTATGCCCTGAGGTCATCTTAGGTCACGAATGGTATCTAACAGTTTTTTCGCAAATAACTTTTGATAGAGGCATGCTAGAGCGATGAAAACGCCTTAGATGTGTTCAGCTCGACGATACGGATCGACTGATATGCAACATGACCCTTTCCGGTCAGGTCATGACCTTGACCTGAGGTCAAATTTTCAAGTTGACCTTTCAAGGTCAAGTTATAGTTCATTCGATGCGTCTTGACGAGAGGAACACGATGCCGGTAAAAGTAAGCTCGTATAAAGCTTGGGTCAAAAGTTATTGCAGAAAAACTGTTTCCGAAAAAATCGGCTATTTTTGCAGTTTTTGCCCCCTACAGGCAAAACCGTTGACGTTAGGTCAAATCTGAGAGGATTACTCAGAAAGGGCGTTAATAGGGCTATCGAATGTGCTTTTCCACGGCGCTGTAGCTCTATTGGTTCCCGAGTTATGCGTTGGCTTCTTGGAAATTGTCGACATTCGACCTGGAAAATGGAAATCGGCGAAATTTTGCCTTCAATGACCTCTGGTGACCTGACCTTTGACCTGACCAAAAAATTGACTGAAGTGATTTCCTCATTATTTTTGACGCTCTTTCGAACGCCGCCTTCCGCGTATCGCTACGTGGCCCAGGAGCCGAGTTAGAAGGGGGGGTGTTCAAACACCCCCCCAGCAGGGCGTGGAAATCCAGGACCCCCAGCCGGGCGCGGGTTAAAGGGCCTCTGTATGCTTAACGAGGGCCCTATGAGTTACAGAAAAGCCCTGAGTACACGAGAGGGCCCTCTAAACTCATGAAGGGGTCCCTGATTCCTTGACGGGGCCCTCTGAGCACATTATAAGGGTCCCTAATCGCTTGACGGGGGCCCTCTAAGCTACATAAAGGCCCTCTGAATACACGACAGGACAGGCCTTAAAAGCGCCCTACCGATTAGTAGGGGCCTTTAACAGCCGCCTGTTAAATTTTTCAGCATTGGCCCTCTGTCAGCAATAGTAATTTGGTCACTGCTACAACCTATTTAACGGTTTTAGAGGGCCATTGCACGACTACTAAAAAATCTTGAAAATATTTTAGACTAGGCTCCTGACTGTGGCTCACCTGTTAGACTCACCTGTTAGGTTTCCACGTCCCGTCCAATGCATGGGGATGGGAAGGAAACCAAGAATGGCAGAGACGCGCCAATACTCCCACGGTAAGATGGAGTAAGGTACACGTGAGAGCTGGAATAGTGCGTCTGCTAACAGATATTCGGGAATGTGACACAGGATTTAATTGAGACATTGCTCGTTGTCTGCCTGGACTCGGTGAGCTTCACATGGTGGACTACTTGCTTGAAGCTTCCACCGTGACGCCCTCATGCGTCATATTCAAACAGTCGGCTGCCTAGAGCTTCTGCCAGGCTTGTCTTGAATTCGGATATGGATTCCGAGTTAACGACCTGATTGGGTAGAGAGTTCCATTCGCTGACAACTCTCTCCGAGAAGAAACGCGCCCTGGTATCGAGCTGACAGCGACGAGTCTTGATCTTGTACATGTTGCCTCGGGTGCGATGGTCGGTTGCAATGTCCCAGAGATCTGCCGGTTTTATCGGACAACGTCCTCTGAATATTTTCCAGCATTTTATCAGATCTGCCCGCAGTAGGCGTCCCTTGACAGAGTACAGGTTGAGTGATCTGAGCCGCTCTTCGTAGGTCTTGTCCTTCAGGTCCCCGACGTGACGAGTCCAGAGTCTTTGCACTGCCTCGAGTCTCTTAGAGTCTTCAACAAAACCAGTGTTCCACACCACCGACGCGTACTCAAGGACAGGGCGAATATGTGTACTGAGGACATGAACCATGAAGTCCGGCTCTCTACAGAGGGTAGCTCTCAGAAAGTTGTGGGCAACGCCACCCGCCTTCCTTGCTGCACCTCTTGCTTGCCCATGGAACTTCAGGTCGTCATCGACAGTGACTCCCAGATCCACATGGGAGTGTGTCCAGGGAAGCAGTTCGTCCTGCAAGAAGTAGGTGGGTCTCAGCGGCGCATGGAATCGTCTCTGGAACCTCATGACGGCGCATTTCTTCAGGTTCATGCTCAGGCCCCATGATGATGCGGTTGTGTGCAGAACGTCGACATCAGACTGAAAATTCGACATGTCGATCTCAGGTTTGGTGATGCACATGTATACCTTTAAGTCGTCCGCAAAAATCTTGTACTGGCACCTGAGCTGGGTCGCTAGATGGTTTATATAGATAAGGAAGAGCGCTGGTCCCAGGATGGAGCCTTGCGGCACGCCACTGCGCACACTTCTTGGGGTGCTCAGGGTGCTCTTCACCACCACCCGCATGGTACGGTCCGTGAGGAATTCTTGCAGCCATGTCAGAATGGTTCCTCGAAGACCGATGCACCTGAGCTTCTCGATGAGGACGACATGGCTCACTGTGTCAAAGGCCTTGGAGAAATCATAGAGAATCAGGTCTACGATGTGCCCGTCATCCCACTGCTTTGATATATAGTCATAAGTGAGAAGAAGCTGGCCTTCGGTTGATCGTCCCGACCTGAATCCGAACTGTTCGTCTGCAAGAATTGAGTTTTCTGTCAGGAAATCGCGCAGTTCACGATAGATCAGACGTTCCAGGCACTTGGATGGTACTGATAGGAGGCTCACTGGGCGATAGTTAAGGGGGTCGAGACGACACCCCTTCTTGTAGATGGGCACAACGTGTGACAGTTTCCAGAGAGCAGGCAAGACTCCCTCTGACAGTGACAGCTTGAAGATCCGGTGCAGTGGTTGTGCTAGCTTCGAAGCGCAAGCCTTTAGCAGGTGAGGGTGAAGACCATCCGGCCCCATGGCGGAGTTGACGCACAGTTGGGAGAGTATTGTCCTGACGTCTTCTACTGTGAACTCAACATGTTCAAGTATCGCGTCACATGACTGGTGAGAAGCTGGGTTGGGTAGATCCTGATTGGAGAACGTTTCAGCAAACGCCTCAACAAAAACATCTGCCATCGACTTCGGGTCGTCGATGATCGATCCCGAAGGCGCCTTCAGCGGTCCGACTGATGACCTGTATTGTTTCTTGTGGCGCAGATAGGCATGGAGCAGTTTCGGGCTTTCTTTCAACTTAGACAAGAGAGTCTTCTCGTAGTCGATCTGCGAGCGAACGGCAAAGTTGCGGAGTTGTTTATTTACGCCTAAGAAATCATTCAGTCGTGATCGGGTTGTTGGCGCTTGCTTGCCGTAGGATGCTCGGGCTTGTTTGTATGCTGACCAGGTGGATGCTCGTCGACGTTTGAGCGAAGAAGGTGGGTTGGTTTTCCATGGGACCCGACGAGCATTTCCTTGCTTGGCAGTTGGTATCAGTTGAGGTGGGGTACTGGATATATGTATGCAGTACCCCACAGCCATATGACTGTGGGGTACTAGTACCCCACGTACCCCACGGTGGCGCCGCCCATGAATATACCATTTGAAAGTCGACGGTGAGCTGATTTCAAAAACGTGTTTTTTTTTACCGAAATCGTTCGATGGCCTTTTTTAAAAATTGCATTTTTGTAAGAACGTGATTATTTTTTATTCAACGAGCTGTCCAGGACATTCTTGAAATCATAGGCATGTTTTTTCGTTTTCGAGTGAAAGCTGAATGCCAAAAGAACAATATGTAGCGAAAAAAATATTCTCAAATATTAACACGCGCAGTGGAAGGGGGGGGGGCAGATTTCGCCCACCCCTCCTGTCTTTCGCCAATAACTCGCGCCGCAAACATAATATTAATGTGAAATTTTGGCTACCTGTCCGAAATTGAATTGCGGATCTTCTCGTGCAAGAAATAAGAAAATCGGTTCACAACTTTTCTAGTTGTGCGGCGCGGCGGCCGGCGCTAGCCGTTACGCGCTACCGATTATATTACGCTAGCCGTTCTGCCTGAATTGTAGACTGTGCCGGGGTGTGACGGTTCCGTCTTTACAACGCGCTCCTTACCGCTGATTATATTCGATATGCGTCAAATTTGGTGAGAGGACTAGGAAATGTGCAGGCAATCTTATGGTTAAAGAATTTTGAAAATCGGCCGGTAACAACTTGAGTTATGAGTGTGCAAACACAAAATTGTGATTGTCGTGTTTCCCGCGTCGGCCGATCCCGCTTCAGCCGGCGACATCTTAAGCTTAGCAGGCTTCTAACTGCCATATTTATTGATGGATTAACTAGAAATCCCCCATACATACTCACAAATTTATTTTCTTTCGTATAGTCAAAGAAAAAAGAAAATCGGCCGGTAACTTTTTGAGTTATCGGCGTGTAAACGCAAAAAAGTCGCTCATATGGCAGATTTGACCACATTTGACCTCATTTGACCTTGAAGATATTGACCTAGGGTCATAAAATTCACACACAACAGAGATCCCCAGGGCCCCCATCTACCCTCCAAATTTCGTCTTTCTAGCTCCAGTGGGAGCTGAGATCTTAGGGGGGGGGGCGCCATCCGCCCCCCCCCCACCTTCCACTGGGCGTAGTACTCGCAACCCTTCCACTGCGCGTGTTAACATGCGTCTCTCAAAGTCCGCAACAATGCGCAATCACACAACTCAGTGTCATGATGGATAAAAGGGGGTCGTACCCGCCCCCCCTCGGATGGCGCGTATGTAGAAAACCAATAGGTCCGGCGAGGATTAACGATTCAAGTCGGTACTTAACACTCGCCGTGGCAAGGCATTTTTCATGACACGCCCTGGCAGGGGGGGGGGGGGGTCGATGTGACCCCCCTCGCGATTGGCTTCTATGGCACCTAGAAACACCAAATTTGGTAGGTAGGTGGGCCCCCAGGAGT
This sequence comes from Amphibalanus amphitrite, assembly GCF_019059575.1. Lineage (NCBI taxonomy): Eukaryota > Metazoa > Arthropoda > Thecostraca > Balanomorpha > Balanidae > Amphibalanus > Amphibalanus amphitrite. The sequence goes on from NW_024883707.1 coordinate 18,644, forward strand.
TCTCGCCCCTGTGCAAATTTATTTGCTCTAGATCAATATTTAGAGGGGTTTTGGGGGGTATAAATGTAAAAATTTAGCTAAAAACAGGTCAAAAGTTTTTCGCTTATAACTTTTGATCGAATTAAGATAGAGAAAAAAGAAAAGCACCAGTGAACTCAGCACGTCAAGGCGCGTCGAATGATATTTTTGCTTGCTCAAGTGTACCTAAAGTTTTTCTTAATTTTTAAAGGGACCCTCCCACCTTCAAAAAAGTTAATGAATTGGCATGGAAGTGATGTCGCTCGATTCAGAAAGGGCAAAAACGAATATTTACCAAATTTCACCGAAAAATATCCACCGGTTTTCAAGACATTAGACTTTTACTTTTGTTTACTTTTTGGGGATCTCCGCTGTTCATAGCGACTTCATTTTGGAAGTGCGGCGTTCGCGGCAGATGTTGCGCGCAAATAGCATATACCACCACTGCTTTACAAAGATGTTAGTATAAGGTTTTAAAATCGTTAGATCACCGCTGACGTCACAAATTCTAAGGGGGCATCTCAATGCATTAGCCCCTACTGCAAGTTTGAAATTCCATATCTCCGAATTAAAACATTTTTCGATGTTGTGAGTGCCCAAACCGGTATTTGCAGGCCATGGCCACCAATTTGGCTATCTCAACTCAAAACTAATGTTAAGGTGGGATGGTCACTTTAAGTAAACTTTAATTAATTAATTAAGTTCAAGTTAACCAAATTGCATCATATCGCATATCATTCGATTCGGCTGATCACCAGGAATACAATGGCACCATTTTTTAAACCCCGCGGGGCTGGGGGAGGGCGTAAATTTTACCCCCCCCTCGCGAATTTGTGCAATACCTATCTCAAAAACGGCGGCGCGCAGCGCCGCCAAACTTTCAGTACCTTTTCTTACATCAATTTGACACGTACCCTGAAAATTTGAGCGAAATCCTTCGGATTTTTGTTTTAGAAAATGACGTTTTAGTGACGTCATGTTCGCCATTTTCGCCTCAAAAACGGCAAAATTTCAAACGCCGCTAACATCTTCATTTGTAAGGGAATCAAGACGTAACAAAAAAGGTTATACATGATTCTACTTTGTTTATCAAATTGCTACCTCGGTTTTTTGAAAATTTTTGATTTTGGCCCAATTTTTTCTTAAAAAAACTGACTTTTTTGGGAAAATAATTATGAAATCCAAAATTTTGCGTATATCTAAAAAACCGGAATATATGTCAGAGAAGTGGTCCGTGTGCACCTACATACCAATTTTTAGAAGAATCGGTTCAAAAATGTGGGAGTTATTCAAAATTTTATGACGTCACGAGGAACAAATTTTTTGAAAAATGATTTTTTTGGAAGTTCTAGACCTCGTACGGAAACAAAAATAGCACCATTCGATTTGCCGTGAAAAACTGCATCAGATAGACACCTTTTTAGGCCTTAACAACCAACTTCAAAATTTGACCTTTCTTGACCTGACCTTGACCTGACCTCGACCTGAAATTCATCCAGATGTGGTCCATATCACCTATTGAGTGTGCCTATTGAATTCTATGAATAAAATGACCCATAAAACATGTGTCGCACATGCCCTTTTCTATATTTTGTTTTCGGTGACCTGACCTGACCTGACCTGACCTTGACCTTGACCTCTGAATGATATTGTATGCAACGAATATTGTCTTGGTAGCCTAAGAACACATTTTGGGCAATCAGTCTCAGTCCATTCTTCGGCAACTACGGTGCAAGGCGGATACTGATACTGTAGAAACTTGCTATTTGTACCCTTGACCTGACCTTGACCTTGACCTCAAACTTTAAATTAAGTACATGTTTTTAGTTGTTCGTGATGAGATCTTTCGATTGGCGTTTAAATTTTCCAAATCGGAGCATTAGTTCGGGAGATAACAGGGGGGGGGGGAATTTACCCCCCCCCCCCCCAGCCCGGCGTGTTCGGCTGGAGACCCCAGCCCCGCGCGGGTTAAAGTGACCATCCCACCTTAACATTAGTTTTGAGTTGAGATAGCCAAATTGGTGGCCATGGCCTGAAAATACCGGTTTGGGCACTCACAACATCGAAAAATGCTTTAATTCGGAGATATGTAATTTCAAACTTGCAGTTTTCGGATTCTAAGGGGCTAATGCATTGGAATGCCCGCTTAGAATTTGTGACTCAGCGGAGATCTAGCGATTTTTAAATCTTTTACTAAAACGTTTGGTAGCACGCGGTGGTATATGCTGCTTTGCGCGCAACAAATGCAGCACTTTCAAATAAACTCGCTAGGAACAGCGGAGATCCCAAAAAGTAAACAAAAGTAAAAGTCTAATATCTTGAAAACCGGTGAATATTTTTCGATGAACTTTGGTAGGTATTCGTTTTCGCTCTTTCTGAACCGAGCGACATCACTTTCATGCCAATTCATTAACTTTTTTGAAGGTGGGAGGGTCCCTTTAAGCTCTAGCGTCATTATGTGCCAAGTTATTGGCAAAAACGTCATTCGACCTCAGTTGACCTCATTTGACCTGACCCATGGATAAGTACACCAAACAAAGAAGCAACAAGTGACCTGCTGTTAAGTACTGCGTAATAATAATATAAGAATAACCAGCTTTTTAAGAAGTGTTAAGTACTGCGGTTTCAAAGCACAAAAGTGGTAGAACCAAGGGCATATCTCCAGTATTTTCCGAAGTTAGTATTTTCCCATAGGCTTAACATTACGTTACGACGTAATGACCTCTAACTGACCTCAGGTTAGTGACATAAAAAACCCGAGCTATATGTTATACAACTCTGTGAGATTAGCACATCCTGAAAGTTTGAAGGAAATCAGTCCAAAACTGTGAGTTGGACATGTGCAAAAAGAAAGTTGAAATTTGACCATGACCTTGTACTGGTTTTTCTGACCTGGTGACCTGACCCAAGGTCACCCAGACCTGAAATTTTCGAGTCATATGTATAAAGGTTGCCCCATAGGCTGTGCCAAATTTGGCGGCACTACGCGCCGCCGTTTTTACGCTATCTTCGAAAAACCTTAGGGGGGGGGTCGCATCGACCCCCCCCCCCTGCCAAGGCAAGGGTTAAGTTGTTCAGGATACCTGAGAGGAAGATTCATTGCTCTGTCATTTTCACATCATGTATGGATTTGCATTTGTTCTTCGCTCGACTCAGCTAGGCATCAGGAAAGCTGACCGCGCTGAGCTGTCAGAGGTTGTACCGGCCTCAGCTGGGCTGGAGTGATGGTAGCGCCCGGCAGGGCGGGGCAAGCTTTTGACCGGTCGCAGGGCCGAACAGCTGTCACTGGTACGGCCTCTGACAGCGAAACCCCGCTAACTTTCCCTGCGTGGGCATCGAGCGCAGCGGGACGGAGCAAAACCTGTAGGTATAAGAAATTAGAAAATGTAAATTAAAGCATGTTGTAAATCTAGCAGAAAAATGAACTGTCTTCACAGGTATCCTGAATAACTTTGTTAGCGGTATGGATCGTTAAACAAACTAATATAACACTTGTTTAGCAGGACGAGACTCGAAGGTTTCTTCCGTGGTCGACAAGCCTAGCTCCGGGTCTGCGAGTCGATAAGGGTCATTTCACGCGTCTGTGTGGTTGAGCTTGATCCATCGTGACGCTCAGTTGTGTGATTGCGCGTTGTTGCCGGCTGTGAGAGGCGCATATTAAAGGAACTATCCCACCTTCTAAAATGTTGTTAAAACCAGTTAAATTGTGCCCGACTTTATAGATTGGATGACCAGGAACACGGTTCTGGCATTTATTTTTCATTAAACATCTTAGGCTTCCCATATTCCAAACACAAACTTTCAAATATGTGACGTCACAGCCCAAAATTACCTCCTTCCCCAGGCCACATTACTGTCATAAAGCTGATTCTTTTTACTCTGTAGGCACCACAACAAAGTTCAGACCAAGTTTCAAGCGATTTTTCAACGAACAAACCCATTTAAATCAGAATGACTAAACGAGGTGACGTCACGCTAACGGTCGCTCCATGTTGAAGATAGGGCCTTGCGCAAGGCCCATTTTCAAATGAAGGGAACGAATTTCTTCAACACCAAGAGGCCGCGGGGGTTGCAACCTAGATAGATAGTGGTTTCTGAACCTCGCCGCAAACTTGGCTATCTCAACTCAAACCCCATATTAACCTTCCAGGCGGTGGGGGGGGGGGGCATTTTTTTGCCCCCCCTTTAGTTTTTTCGATATATCTCGAGAACCGCTGCGCCGATTGTCACCAAACTTTCAGTACCCTCCCGGGAGCAGCTAGCGCACATGGTAACTAAAAATTTTTCCAAAGGCTATGATAGGTTGGCCGCTATTGACGTCAGAGTGACATCATTTTTGCCATTTTCGACCCAAAAAAAGGTTTCGCGGGAAGAGCTGTCAGGCCTACAGCTTTAGAGATACAGAAAAATGTTTCAGACATAAAAGGTGTGGAATTAAGAGGGCTACAAAACTGCTATTTCGGTTTTTCGAATTTTTTGGATTTTGACCCCCAAAAATCAAAAAATAGATTTTTCGAATATAATAGCCTAAAAATCCAAAAAAATTTTGAATTTCGAAAAAACCGGAATATATGTGATATCCCCTACCGCCTTCTATCTACATACCAAATTTGAGATCGATACCTCTTTTTTTGGCCAAGTTATAGCGAAAAAACTGTTCAAAATTGATGACGTCAAATTTTCAAACTCAATTTTTAGCAATTCTAGACCTCGTAGCGCAAAACAAAGACCACCATTAGACTCCCCGTGACGAGCTGCATCGAATCGATACCGATTTTATGCAAAAATATCAACTTTGAAATTTGACCTTTTTGACCTGACCTTGACCTGACCTCCACCAGAAAGTGACCTAAACCGTACCTGATGGTCTTATAACCAACACCATTGAGTTGGAAATGAAAAACTGGCCATAAAACATGCATCGCATAACCTTAGTAAAGTTGGGCTCATGTGGTGACCCTTGGTGACCTTTGGTGACCTGACCTGTGACCTGACCTGGTATGACCAGTGACCTCTAATAGCAACATATGTACTAGACAACTGACGCCTTATCGCTGATTTTCGACAAAATGCGTTTTACTCGGTGTTATAGCGCTTTCCCTAGAAGCCCCGTGAACGGTGAAACATTTTATCTTTGACCTGACCTGTGACGTCATCGGTGACCCCGAGGTCAATGAAATTTGGTTTCCCTTGACAAATTTGACAGGGCTATCGAACGCCGTTTGAATTTTCCGGATCCGTCCAGTAGTTTCGGAGATACGGGGGGGGGGGCAAAAAAGTGCCCCCCCCCCACCGCGCGGAAGGTGGCTGGTAGGCCCACCGCCTGCCGGGTTAAAGGTGGGATAGTCCCTTTAATATTTGAGAATATTTTATTGCTGCATATTGCTACTTTGGTATTCAGCTTTCACTGGAAAACGAAAAAACATGCCTATGATTCCAAGACTATCCTGGACGGCTCGTTGAATACAAAATTATTACTTTTTTTTACAAAAATCCAATTTTTGAAAAAGGCCATCGAACGATATCGATAAAAATATTTTTTTTTGGAATCAGCTCACCCTCAGAGCTTTCGAATGGTATATTTCGTTTCTTTTGTGGATGAAATGACTTTCCGACGAACCGTGCTACATGGATTTGGCACTCGTGTAGCTCTCATATGAAATATCTTGCACAGTCGTAACAGAGTTTATGACGAGAGACGCCCAGCACGAGCTGCATGGCCCATGTTACTGAAAGCCCAATTTCAGGTGTTTGACCTGACCTTGACCCGACCTGTGACCTCAAAATTCAATTGTCAACTACTCATCAGAAGCGTCTCGTCACGTTCTTTCGTTTGCCGTCTCGTGCGTTCGCTGCACCTATCGGTTCTTGAGTTATCGGCTGGGGCGTTTAACGCCTCCCCCCCCAGCAAATGGTGGGTGGTGAAATACGCCAACAACTGTCAGGATAATAATTGATGCATCAGTACAAATTATGTCATAAACTCAACCCATGGCGATAAGGGCACAATGTATTTGCTATGGACAAATGGCTTTCTTGGTTGTAGTTCGGATTGGTGATTTCGATATTCACCCGCGAGACTTTCATTCGTCTGGCGAGAAAACTTAGATGCATTTTCAAGAGTGGCGGCGGGGGACGTAGCCGCGGGCCGAAAGCCGAGCTAAATCGAAAGGAACATTGCGATTCTTAATGCCTACCTCATGCTGCAAACACGTTTAGTTGTTCGTTTGTTTGTCATTTATTTATGGTAATGGACATCACGTATGACGGTTATTATATAGAGTTAAATTTAAGCACAAGCGTAAACTTATTAGTCACAAAGCACCTTTAAAAAATAAAAAACAACAACAGAATATCAGCACGTACGTGCGAACAGTGCCACAGGGCCGCTCCCCTGGCATTATAACATAAGCTGATAAATCACAACATATGGGCGCCGCTATGCAGGCCACGTCTGCCGTCTATTTGACTGTACAAAGATTACAGTTCATCGCGAATCCCGCGCGCTTTCTGAATTCGCTGCTTTTTTCGTACGACGTAAGCACCCAGATGCTGAAAAAGGAAACCAATAAGCACCGAAAGGATGCGATCTTCCCGCCAAAACTGATGAAGCATGTTTTGGGTGCTTTCATCAGCTCTGAAGTTTGATCATGGTGCTTAAAACTGATGCTTAGATTAGCACCATCCGTGCGTTGGCGCTATTCCAAGCACCCTTGAAGCAGGGAAATGCTTAACCCGGCAGTTGCTGGGGTATTTCGCCACCCACCGTTTGCTGGGGGGGGGGGGGCGTTAAACGCCCCCAGCCGATAACTCGAGAAACAATAGGCACAGCGAAACGCACGAGGCGGCAAACAAAAGAACGCGACGAGACGCTTCAGGTGAGTACTTGAAATCGGGCTTTCAGTAGCATGGACCTCAGGACTTCGCAATGGGCGCCTCTCGTCATAAACTCTGTCAAAACGGTGCACAATCCATCATACGAGTATAAGGCCTACAAGAGTGTCAGCTCCATGTAGGGGTCAGTCAAGCATAGGTCAGGGTCAAGGTCAGGTCAACCGGGTAGGCACATATCCCCGAAAATCAAAACTGATATTCGCAGCCTGTGACACATGTTTTATGGGTAATTTGGGGCGTAGAAAACGATGGTGATATTCATTTTATCATATGTGTACGTGTTGGGCTAAAAAAGTTCAATTTAAGAAATGCATGTATCATGGTCGTGAAGTAGTCACGAGAAATTGCCAAGATTCAGTTCAAGATTTTAGAAACTGCGAAACGATAATCAATAATCGAAGATAGCCATCTGATTGTTAATGGTATTTGCATTCTAATGGCGTTTATGGCATGTCTGTATGTCAGTTTTAAGCACCATGATCAAACTTCAGAGCTGGAATTCTGTGATTTTATATGATTTTTTGAACATATGCCGTTTTTGGTCGAAAACTCAGAAATCATGACGTCACTAAAACCTCGATATCTCAAAAGTTTTCCATACGATTTTTTGAAACTTTGTCACAATAAACTTCAATCAATTCACTACAGATACCCAAAATTTAGGGCGCCTGCGGCGGGCCGTTTTTGTGCTATAGCCCGGCGAAAAAAGTGGGGGCGTTTAACGCCCCCCCCCAACAACTTGCGGGTTAACCCTCGCCCGTATAGGGGGGGGGGGTCGAACGGACCCCCCTCGGTTTTTCGCGAATAACTCGCGTAAAATGCGGCCGATCGCGACGAAACTTTCAGTGCCCTCGCGTTAATCAATTTTACACCTACCCTAAAATTTTCATGACCCTGACCATAATGACCTTTGACCTGTGACCTACTTTTCGAAACCATGGTTGGCCGGAATCGCGATTCGGCGTATGTCGGCTCGCATTAGCCACGCGTTTGCAGTCTTTTCGTGGTTTTAAGCGTTCAAACATGGGATATGATGCTGCTCCCATGCATTAGGGTGGGTGTCAAGGTCACCGGAAGGTCAGGCCAGGTCACTGACCTTTGATGACCTCGGTTCACTTTTTCGAGTTTTACACGTTTCTAGGCCAGTTTTTTTAAGCTGAATTCGAATTTAGCAACCATATGAACATTTACGAAGTAGTTTTGGCACCTTCGTAACATGTTACGAAGCTGTCAGAGGCGGTTGCCACCTACTACGAATACCCTTAAAGTTGACCTGACCTGACCTGACCCGACCTGGCCTAAATGCATAAAGACATCATCTGTGATCAAAACTAACATGATATTCGTAATCAGCACCCCGAAAAAACCCATAGCAGCCACGCTTTACGACTTTCTAACAGGTCCCGATTCTCCCGACTTTTGGGTCATTGACCTGACCTGGAAGGTCAACCGATGACCTAGGACCTTAAAATTGGGTATCATTGGCTTCCTCTCGTCACGGGCAGCACGCTCGTTTTTTTTCCGCGAAGCTCTAGCTCGATCAGGGGCGAAACGGCAAGGGGGGGGTCCAACGGACCCCCTTATACGTTCGCGGCTGGAAAAACACCAATACGGGCGAGGGTTAAAGTGCGGGCAAATTTTCAAATACGGAACTTAGACAAGTACCTAAGAGTCTTAGACTGCTTAATGTAGAACATTTTCAGTGCATGTTAAGCACCCAGGGCTCTTGTTCCATAACCGTAGCATCCGACTAGCACACCGGGATGCCATTTTTTACAGGTATGTACTTGAAGCGCAGTTTGATGTAATGTACAAAAATTGGGATGCAAGCAATGGCATACCTGCAGGTATTCGCTGAGCATAAGCCTTTGAGCCCATGTTGCATGGGTGTAGCAACAGGTGCCGAGCTGATTGCAGCGGCCAGTAACGATAGCGTATCGTCATAAACCCGTACGCCATCGACGGTCAGTCGCACTTTCGGGTTGCGAGGCGGTGGCGGGTTCCAGCTAGCCAGTCGTGGGTCCCAACGAGCCTGTGCCGAACTCCACCGAGCCTGTGTCGGACACTAGCGACCCAGGGTCGGGTCCCAACGAGCCAGTGTCGCGCTCCAGAGAACACGTGTCGGGTTAAAGTGAGCCACTCTAGGAAGCCGGAGAAGGAACCAAGCGAGTTATTCCAGCGAGCCGGAGGAGTTCAACAAGCTGCTCCAGTGAGCCAGTGTCGGACAGTGGCATATGGTCCAGGCAAGTGGCAGCGGAAGCTAGTGGTCAACATCATGACTAAGGTTACTGCTAGTGAGCTGATTCGAATTGGCATCCCTCTCGCATTTATAGTATGCTGTATTTTGATTCTGCTGTCCTATTCAGACCTTCAACATCAGCCGCAGTTTCTACAGTTTCTACCTGAACACCATGCCTCGTTGTCAATGCCTCGACCTCGGGTAACAGGCCTGATCGTCAATTCAAGCGTTTGTCACCTGCCGGATTTTGATCCGTGGGATGACACCATCCGGGATATGCTACAGAAGGAGACGCCTCTGAAGGAATGCTCCCACGACCAGCCGATCACCCTGACCCAGCGTGGACTGCAGCTGACCATGGAGGTCCATCATTCCCGTCTGAAGGGAGGCTGCCAGCCAGAATGTTGCATGCGCAGCGTGGCTCGAGACAAGGATGGAAGGTCCGACGACGCGTTCCGATTTGGAGTTAAAGAGACATGTTTCCGGGGCGAATCCACACTAAACGTCACAGACGAGTTCATTAGGGTGAGATGCTTCTGTTCAACCACTCCAAAGGCGACATTGTACGAGGATTTCAGAACATTCATCGTTCCTAAGGCCAACAATACGGATTCACAACCCAAAAGTGATGTCAAGAACAAAGAGAAGGTTGGCGTATACTTGGTTGGACTAGACTCAATTTCCACATTGAATTTCAAGCGCTATTTGCCAAAAGTTCAGCAGGTCCTCGAAAACGAGCTTCGTGCAATACCGATGACGGGACTTACTAAGGTTGGTGTTAATACTTTTCCTAATATAGTGCCTTTGCTAACGGGTCTGGCTGTGAATCAACTAAACCAGTCTCTGCGTGGCAGCCCCTTTGACCATCAGCCTTTCATATGGAAGTCGTTTGCCGCTCTAGACTACGTAACTCTGTACATGGAAGACGAGCCTCTCTTCTCCACCTTCAATTACATGAAGAAAGGATTTTTCTCCCAGCCTACTGACCACTACGGTCGGCACTTGTACCTGGCAATACATCGTTCAAAACTGGCAAAGCGTAGTGGCAACCACTGTGTGAACGGTCGCCTCACGCTTGACCTCCAGCTTCAGTGGCTCGAAGACCTCATCGCTCAACCAGATCCGTCTCCGCAATTCGCGCTCGTGTTCAGCAACTCCCCAAGCCACAAAGGTCCTCTTAGCCACATCAGACCACTGCAGCCTCGTCTGCTCCAGTTTCTGCAGACGTACCGTACCTCAAGACGCTACAACTCGTCGATCTTGATCCTTTTTAGCGACCACGGCATGCGTTTCGGTCCCATCATGCGTACAGAACTGGGTGGGTACGAGTCGAGGATGCCGCTCTTCTACATCGTACCACCGCCGCGGTTTGAGACTGACCACCCAGAACGTCTCGCCAGCCTGCGCACCAACTCCCGGAGGCTGACTACCTTCTTTGACGTCCACGCTACGTTGCGGGACGTTCTCTTAGACGCCGGAGCGACCAGCTCCGATCTGCCCGTCTTCCCCGGCCCCGGGCATAGTCTGTTTGCGCCTGTGCCCGAAGAGAGGTCCTGCGAAGATGCTGGAATCGCACCTCAGTGGTGCGTGTGCCGGGTGCGTCAACCACTTCCTCCTGACCTTGATGTCGTCAGCCGCGTCGCGAACGCCACCGTGCGTCACATTAACGACGTCCTGCTGCGCCAGGTTCGAGCACAGTGCGCCGAGCTGCGTTTGCTACGAGTGATCGACGCATATCTGACTCTCTCCGAGACTGGTGGGAAGGTGAAGGACACTCATTACAAACTGGAGGCTTTCGACGAGATCTCTGTGCGACTGGTGACGGAGCCCGGTCTCGCTGAGTTCGAGTCCACTGTGCGCTGTTTCCAGGGACTCGGCTCCTCCGAGCAGAGCCACCAGCGGACTGCTGCAGTGGAGGGGCTGGACGGCCGCTGCCGACCGCACCACAGGCTCTCCGTCATGGACGTGTCAAGGCTCAACCTCTATCGCGGACAGAGCGAATGTCTGAAGGAGCACTTCGACGAGAGGAGGTTTTGCTACTGTAAAGAGCTGCTGTGAGCACCCTGCTTTAGATAGCACGATGTGGCCTGTGCTGTGTAGAGTGCGATGTTGCCGATGTTACCGTAGGTACTGATCGACTATCACGTTTCAGTATAGCTGCAAAATGTTGGGTGATGTTCGGTGCAGCTAGGGAATCATGTGAGCTGTAATACAACCTGTCCTAGATATTTCCGGCGAAATACTGGGGCACGTTTTGAAATGTAATAGTGAGCTTAATTATTCCACAACGAAGCACATGAATGATTTACCGTTTAACGATTTCCCAAAGCTCATTGTTTCATTGTTACATTCCAACGTGTGACAATCTAGGCATAAGCCGGACATTGTGCTAACATGGACATAATTGCGTTGTGTGACTTCCAGTTTTCAGCAGTGCTTCGTGCATGGGAGTACTCGGCGTGACATACCTATCCAACATTCGTGCACTTCATGTGTTACCGGTGATTCATATACATTCAATGTGCAATGTGTACATTCAATGGCATCAGGTATTCATGCTCCAAGTTGCACCGTTCATAAATAAGAACATGAGCTTGACTGTGTCTACGACCTGCGACAAGTATGACTGTATAGTATACAGTATATAGGTATACCTATTTCACCTCAGGATAACATAAGGTCCATTCGAAATGCACGAAACCAAATGAATGCACTTCGAATTCCCCTCAGGAGTAAGCTATATAAGGGAGCAATCGTCAAAGGGTGGAGCGTTGCCATGCAATATACCAGCGTTGTCATGCACTAACGATGAGTGCATGTGTAAGCGGTAGTATGGTAGGGGAGTGTCGTAGGTTGCTGCATCTAAAATAACCCGGCCGGGCCCGGGGGGGGGGGGGGTAATCCCAACCACCGCAGCCCGGGGGGGGGGGGCGTTTTTCGGCCACCTGTCTAAATCCGTAAATAAGGGAGATACGGAAACAAAAGTGATACCAAACGAAAGTTCCTTACAAGACGATTCTGAAGCACCTAAAATTTTTGACCTCAGGTCAGTTTTCAAGGTCAGAGGTCAAGGTCGAAGGCAAAAACCGGCACATGTGTAGTGATCTCAAAGTAAGCGTTTAAGAGGACGGCAGGATGCATAAAACCGGCAAAATTGGGTGTCAAACGAAAGAAATGAATCTGAGAATTCCGAAAATGTGCTTAAAATCAAAAGTCAAGGTCAGGATCATACTCAAAATTGACCTCAAACTTTGCACTTTTTCGTACATCTTGCTGCTAAGTTCCAGGATGTTTTGAAATGTTTTGACGCTTATCAGGTCCCTATTTGTGGTTCATCTTACAATGCAAGGCTGCTCAGAGGTCAAGGTCACAGAAGAGTATCCTTGCTAGAGGCTATTTCACTGATTCAAGTTAGTGATAATAAATAAGACAAATTTGCCATCTGGAGGCTCTAAATGAAGTATTAGAGGAAAATAGATGTCAGTTTCGTGATCAGCGGGTACGAATCCATTATAAACGATCTTTCATGTGTCAAGGTCAACCAAAGGTCATTCGAGGTCACATGAGGTCAACATAAAATTTGACCTTTTCCAAACAAAATATATATCTTTCGACGCGGCTTGACAAGGCAAATGCGATTGTACTACCGCCGTAGCTCTAGGGCCATTTTTGTCGAAGTTATTTGCGAAAAAACTAAAACTACATTTCGGAGTCGTTGACCTGACCTCTCACCTCAGGTCACCAAAAATATTTTTCTTTTTTTCTCTAGTTCAAACGCTACACAGCCGTGCTCGTAATTTGTCTTTATCTCTAAAACTCTATTTTTAGCAGCTATTTGAAGTTCGCGCCTGTGACGCCGAAGTTTGCCGTGCAGGGGTCTAGAAAAATCGACCCTGTGACGTCATCAAAGGGGCTAGATCCAAATTTTTTACTTCAGAAGATGTCAAATTGATGGGAGAAAAGGTACTGAATGTTTGCTTTCCTATCCCCAAGCGTTCGAGAGCTATCGCAAATGTTCGCCAAGGGGGAGGGGGCGAAAAACGCCCTCCCCCGGGCCCGCGAGGGATAATTTATTATTTTTCCCGTGCGCAAATAGGACCATTTTCGCATTTTCTACTATTGCTTACCGTGCCTAAGGCTTGTCAGTTGCCTAAACATATCAACGTCAATAGTGGAGCTTGACAATAACTATACCATGAACGTTTGGGTGCATAGGTACCTACTTGTCTGCGTTTCCTTTTAAGGCACACATTCATTTATTATCAATGGTAACTATGTAGATGGCCAGCTTTGCGCGATAACTATGTGCTATTTAACCCGCGCCCTGACGGGGGGGGGGGGGGCATTTTGGCCCCCCTGTGGTTTTCTTAATTAACGAGAAAACGGCGACGCACAGCGCCGCCAAATATTCAATACCTTCCCGGGCATCAATTTGACACCTTCACACGAAATTTCAAATCACAGGTCACCTTGTGTCAGGAGTAATTGAGGTCAAACTGAGGTCATGTTCGAGTAAAAATGAGCAAAAAACATGACATCTTGAAACGCTCACCAAATCTACAGTTAACAAGCAATTTTACAGTTCTTTATGTGGTTGTTTAGAGAAAAGGCGTCGCTACAAAACTGTGATCTCAAATTTTAAAATTTTGGGATTTTTCCCCCAAAAATAAAGCATGATTTTTAAAAAAAGAAAAACTAAAAAATCCCTAAAACTATTCGAATTTCGAAAAAAACAGAATATATGTGATAGTCCCTGCGCTTTCCGATATACATACCAAATTTAAGATCGATACCTCCTTTTTTTTGGCGAAGTTATAGCGAAAAAACTGTTCAAAATTGATGACGTCAAATTAACCCTCGCCCGCACATGGGGGTGGTTGCCACCCCCCCCCCCCAGGTAGTCTTTCTGCTCTGCACTCAACATTTTTAAAGCTAGAAGGCTGATTTTTCGTATAGCTGCTCCTCTATCCTTTTTTGACGTCCACTAAAAATTTCAAGTTTCTGTGGTTTTTGGTTTCGGAGATATGACCTTGTTTTTCAGGTCATGTCATGACCCAAATGGCCAATTCTCAACATCTTGCGTTGGCTATGGGCCTTGTGAGCTTTTGACACCTTCATTTCGGCCTTTTTTGCCAATCTTACCTCCCACCTATCATGGAACATGTTGTTCGACGATGTACAGATGTCAAGGTCAGGGTCAAGGTCAACCTAGGTCATCTAAGATAATTGCGTTTTAGGCAAGCGAAATTTACTTTTTGTGAATTTTTTTTACTGCATTTTTGGTAAAAGCGTCTCAGATCATGATTTCATGTAATATGGACACATAAACAATCGGTGCACACATCAGTATACACACAGACACACACAGACATACAAACACATACAATTGACCTTGACCTAACTTGACCTGAAATGACATCAGCAGCAAAAACCTGGTCGGGTAGTGTGACGAGGTTCTAGCTGGCTTGGCACCAGAAAACGGCATCGTCATCGGTAGGTATATGATAAGCAGCGCACTTGATATCCAACGGTGACCCAAAACAGCAACATTTTTTAGTTTGACCTGACCTGGAAGAACAATGACTGACCTGAGAAGGTAAAACTGGGTATCATTGGATTCGTCTCCTCCCAAAGAATCTTTTTGGTCTTTTTCGATAAGCTCTATCTCCAACAGGAACGAAATGGCGCGGGGGGGGTGGCAACCCCCCCATGTGCGTTCTAGGATGGGAAAATGGCATGTGCGGGCGAGGGTTAACCCTCGCGGGCCCGGGGGGGGCTTTTTTCGCCCCCCCCCCTGGCGAATATTTGCGATAACTCCCGAACGCTTAGGGATAGGAAGGCGAAACTTTCAGTACCTTTTCTCCCATCAATTTGACATCTTCTGAAGTAAAAAATTTGGACCTAGCCCCCTTGATGACGTCACAAGGTCCATTTTTCTAGACCCCTGCACGGCAAACTTCGGCGTCACAGACGCAAACTTCAAATAGCTGCTAAAAATAGAGTTTTAGAGATAAAGACAAATTACGAGCACGGCTGTGTAGCGTTTGACCTAGAGAAAAATAGAAAAATAGTTTTGGTGACCTGAGGTCAGAGGTCAGGTCAACGAACCCGAAATGTGGTTTTAGTTTTTCGCAAATAACTTCGACAAAAATGGTCCTAGAGCTACGGCAGTGGTACCATCGCATTCGCCTTGTCAAGCCGCGTCGAATGATATATATTTTGTTCGGAAAAGGTCAAGTTTCATGTTGACCTCATGTGACCTCGAATGACCTCTGGTTGACCTTGACACATGAAAGGTCGTTTATGATGGATTTGTACCCGCTGATTACGAATCTGGCATCTATTTTCCTCTAAGCCTTCATTTAGAGCTTCCGGATGGCAAAATTGTCTTATTTATTATTACTAACTTAATAAGTGAAATAGCCTCTAGCAGGGATACTCTTGTGTGACCTTGACCTTTGAGCAGCCTTGTATCGTAAGATGAACCACAAATAGGGAACTGATAAGCCTCAAAACATTTCAAAACATCTTGGAAGTTAGCACGCAAGATGTGCGAAAAAGTGCCAAGTTTGAGGTCAATTTTGAGCGTGACCTTGACCTTGACCTTTAATTTAGAGCACATTTTCAGAATCCTCAGATTCTCTTCTTTCGTTTGACACCCAATTTTGCCGGTTTGATGCAGCCTGCCGTCCTCTAGAAGGCTTACTTTGAGATCACTACACATGTGCCGGTTTTGGCCTTTGACCTTGACCTCTGACCTTGAAAATTGACCTGAGGTCAAAAATTTTAGGTGCATTAGAATCGTCTCGTAAGGACCTTTCGTTTGGTATCGCTTTTGTTTCCGTAGCTCTCTTATTTACGGAGTTAGACAGGGGGGGGGCGAAAAACGCCCCCCCCCGGGCTGCGGTGGTTGGGATTACCCCCCGGGCCCGGCCGGGTTAAAACCTCACGAAAAGTAAATTCAGCTTGCCTAAAGCACAATGTTTTTAGATGACCTAGGTTGACCTTGACCCTGACCTTGACATCTGTACATAGTAGAACAACTTGTTCCATGATAGTTGGGAGGTAAGACTGGCAAAAAAGGCCGAAATCAATGTGTTAACACGCGCAGTGGAAGGGTTGCGAGTACTACGCCCAGTGGAAGGGGGGGGTGGATGTCGCCCCCCCCTAAGATCTCAGCTCCCACTGGAGCTAGAAAGACGAAATTTGGAGGGTAGGTGAGGGCCCTGGGGAACTCTGTTGTGTGTGAATTTCATGACCCTAGGTCAATATCTTCAAGGTCAAATGAGGTCAAATGTGGTCAAATCTGCCATATTAGCGACTTTTTTGCGTTTACACGCCGATAACTCAAAATGTTACCGGCCGATTTTCTTTTTTCTTTCACTATTCGAAAGAACATACATTTGTGAGTATGTATGGTGAATTTCTAGTTAATCCAACAATAAATATGGCAGTTAGAAGCCTGCTAAGCGTAAGATGTCGCCGGCTGAAGCGGGATCGGCAGACGCGGGAAACGCGGCAATCACAATTTTGTGTTTACACACTCATAACTCAAGTTGTTACCGGCCGATTTTCAAAATTCTTTGACCATAAGATTGCCTGTACATTTCTTAGTCTTCTCACAAAATTTGACGCGAATCGAATATAATCAGCGGTAAGGAGCGCGATGTAAAGACGGAACCGTCCCGCCCCGGCACAGTCTAAAATTCAGGCGGCGCGTAACGGCTAGCGCCGGCCGCCGCGCCGCCGCGCCGCCGCGGCTGCAGGATGTTTGACTTTACACCGCTATTACTAGAAAAGTTGTGACCCGATTTTTTTAATTCTTGCACGAGAAGATCCGCAGTTCAATTCTGGACAGGTAGCCCAAATTTCACATTAGTATCATGTTTGCGGCGCGAGTTATTGGCGAAAAACAGGAGGGGTGGGCGAAATCCGCCCCCCCCCCCCTTCCACTGCGCGTGTTAAAAGCTCACAAGACCCATAGCCAACGCAAGATATTGGATATATGTCATTTTGGTCATGATATGACCTGAAGAACAAGGTCATATCTCCGAAACCAGAAACCACAGAAACTTGGCATTTTCAGTGGACATCAAGAAAGGATAGAGGAGCAGCTACGAGAAATCAGCCTTCTAGCTATAACAATGTTGAGTGCAGAGCAGCAAAACTACCTGGGTGTAGCAGCAACCCCCCCCCCCCCCTCCATGTGCGGGCAAGGGTTAGCCCGTGCCGGGCCGGTGCTCCGCGACTTCCGCGCCGGGCCGGGGGGGTGTCTGAACACCCCCATCCAACTCGGCTCCTGGGCCACGTAGCGACACGCGGTAAGTGACATTCGAAAGAGCGTAAAAAATAATGACGAAAACACTTCAGTCATTTTTTTAGTCAGGTCAAAGGTCAGGTCACCAGAGGTCATCAAAGGTCAAAGTCCATTTCAACAATTTTGGAAACTGCCAACGGCTAACTCGGGAACCAATACAGCTACAGCGCCGCGAAAAAGCGCATTCGATAGCCTTTTACAGACCTTTCTGAGTATTGTTCTCAGATTTGACATCAGGTCAACGGTTTAGCCTCGAGCGGGCAAAAACTGTAAAAATAGCGGATTTCACGAAAAAAGTTTTTCGGCAATAACTTTTGACTCAAGAGAGCCACGACATTAGTTTTGGCAGCATCGTGTTCCTCTCGTCGAGACGCGTCGAATGAACTATTTGTTGACCTTGAAAGGTCATTTTGAAAATTTGACCTCAAGTTAAGGTCATGACCTGACCGGAAAGGGTCATGTTGCAATCAGTCGATCCGTATCGTCGAACTGAACACATCTGACGTGTTTTCATCGCTCTAACACGCCTTTATCAAAAGTTATAGCCAAAAAACTGCTGGTGACC
The DNA here is from genome assembly GCF_019059575.1 of Amphibalanus amphitrite. NCBI lineage: Eukaryota > Metazoa > Arthropoda > Thecostraca > Balanomorpha > Balanidae > Amphibalanus > Amphibalanus amphitrite. Next base: position 36,677 of record NW_024883707.1, read on the forward strand.
GTTCATGACCTGAGATGAGCTCAGGGGCACACAGGGTGGTCACAGGTGCATTTTTTCAGATTCAATGTGTCATGTTTACCTATGAACCGATGTTTGAGAGGGTTTTGAACACCATTCGTCCAAAAGAGGCTTATTTCAATTTTCGCCCATTGACTTAAAATGGAGATGTCGCAAAACTGACCTGACCTTAGGTCAACGATATCAAAATTCCGAGATACACATTTTGTACATACTGTTACTCCTATCAATCGCTGAAAGTTTCAAGGCGATCGTTTAACCCGCGCCCCGTAGGGGGGGGGGGGGGGCGAAACGGCCCCCTCTGTCCTTTTCCGTCAAAATCTCCTAAACGGCTTGAGATATCGCCACTAAACTTTCAGGACCCCTCCGCGCATCAATTTTACACATTGTGATCAATTTTTTTCCAGAGGCTGTGATAGGTTGGCCACAAATGACGGTTCTGCCATTTTCGACCGAAAAAAGACCTTCGCGAGAAGAGCTGTCAGGTCTACAGCTTTGAAGATACAGAAAAGTGATCAAGACATAAAAGGTGTAAAATTAACAGGGCTACAAAACTGCAATATCGGATTTTTGAAATTTTTGAGTTTTCACCCCCAAAAATCAAAAATGCAATTTTTTGTATATATTAGACAAAAAATCCAAAAAGGTTTTTGAGTTTCGAAAAAACCCGGAATATTTGCGATAGTACCTACCGTCTTCTATCTACATGCCAAATTTCAGATCGATATCTCGTTTTTTTTTTGGCCAAGTTATAGCGAAAAACTGTTCAAAAATGATGACATCAAATTTGAAACTCAATTTTTTAATTCTATACAAAAATTTATGCAAAAATATCAACTTTGAAATTTGACCTAATATGACCTGACCTTGACCTGACCTTCACCAAAACGTGACCTAAGCTGGACCCAAAGGCTGCCTGACCTGACCCACATAATCGCATTTGTCATGTAAAATGAACCATAAAACACGTATCACACGACACTTTCATATTGCGAGTTGCGACCCCCCAGTGACCTGACCTCTGTGACCTGACCTGGTATCAGTGACCTCAGATAGCGAAGTATGTGTTTGACGAACAATGTACCATCGATGGTTTTCAATAACGTACCAATTTACTCGATTTCACAACACATTTCTTGAAATGCCTGTGAACGGTGAAAATCCGACCCTTGACCTGACCTGTGACGTCATCGGTTTGACCTAGGTCAATGAAATTTGGTCATAAGGTAGTTCCCGGGTGAGGCTATCAAACGCCGTTTGAATTTTGAAAATCGGCCGGTAAATATCCGAGATCTTAGGGGGGGGGGCCGAAACGCCCCCCCCCTACGGGTGGTAGGGTCCACCGGTAGCCCTACGGGGTGCGGGTTAATCGGTGTAGCTATGACAAGGATTGAAACTTTTTCTTAGGTGAGGTCACTTGACGTGACCTGGTGACCTGACCTTGAGAGCCCTGGGTCTGAAATTTTTACAACATGTGTAGAAACGATGCATTAACCTTCCAGGCGGTGGGGGGGGCATTTTTTGCCCCCCCCCCCTTTAGTTTTTCAATATATCTCGAGAACCGCTGCGCCGATCGTCACCAAACTTTCAGTACCCTCCCGGGAGCAGCTAGCGCACATGGTGACCAAAAATTTTTTCCAAAGGCTATGATAGGTTGGCCGCTAATGACGTCAGAGTGGCGTCATTTTTGCCATTTTCGACCCAAAAAAAGGTTTTGCGGGAAGAGCTGTCGGGCCTACAGCTTTAGAGATACAGAAAAATGTTTCAAACATAAAAGGTGTGGAATCAAAAGGGCTACAAAACTGGTATTTCGGTTTTTCGTTTTTTTCGATTTTGACCCCTCAAAAATAAAAAATAGATTTTTTGAATATAATAGCCAAAAATTCCAAAAAGTTTTTGAAGTTCGAAAAAAACGGAATATATGTGATAGTCCCTACCGCCTTCTATCTACATACCAAATTTGAGATCGATACCTCTTTTTTTTGGCCAAGTTATAGCGAAAAAACTGTTCAAAATTGATGACGTCAAATTTTCAAACTCAATTTTTAGCAATTCTAGACCTCGTAGCGCAGAACAAAGACCACCGTTAGACTCCCCGTGACGAGCTGCATCGAATCGATACCCATTTTATGTAAAAATATCAACTTTGAAATTTGACCTTTTTTACCTGACCTTGACCTGACCTCCACCAGAAAGTGACCGAAACTACCTGATGGTCTTATAACCAACACTATTGAGTTGGAAATGAAAAACTGGCCATAAAACATTCATCGCATAACCTTAGTAAAGTTGGGCTCATGTGGTGACCCTTGGTGACCTTTGGTGACCTGACCTGTGACCTGACCTGGTATGACCAGTGACCTCTAATAGCAACATATGTACTAGACAACTGACGCCTTATCGCTGATTTTCGACAAAATGCGTTTTACTCGGTGTTATAGCGCTTTCCCTAGAAGCCCCGTGAACGGTGAAACATTTTATCTTTGACCTGACCTGTGACGTCATCGGTGACCCCGAGGTCAATGAAATTTGGTTTCCGTTGACAAATTTGACAGGGCTATCGAACACCGTTTGAATTTTCCGGATCCGTCCAGTAGTTTCGGAGATACGGGGGGGCAAAAAAATGCCCCCCCCCCGCGCGGAAGGTGGCTGGTAGGCCCACCGCCTGCCGGGTTAAGTGGTGTGCTAAAAACGGCGGCGCTCCGCGCCGCCGTTTTTGAGATATCTGCGAAAAACCGCAGGGGGGGGGGGGGGTGTTCAAACATCCCCCGGCCCGGCGCGGGTTAAAACCGTTTTTTTTCACAATTTACTTTGCCTAGGTATTGCACAGCAAAAAATAACGCTTTAGGCCCATGCTGCCGTAAACTCGACTGCTTAGGTACGTTCAATTCTCAATTGCGTGCACGAAATCACCACAGCCGAAGGCAGAAACACCCACGCCTAATACAGGATCAGACATCCGAAGTTGCGCACTGTGACGTACTGTGTACCCAGTAAACATGCCGACGTCGGCCCGACGTCGGGCCGAGGCTCGGCCCGACGTCGGCCCAACGTCGGTTCAACCTCGGCCCGACATCGGCTGGACGTCGGATATGCCCGCATGTTCCGACGTCCAGCCGAAGTCCAGCCGACGTCGAGCCGACGTCGGGCCGAGGTCGTTTGCCGAGGTTGACGAGATCGTTCGTCGTTGGACCGACGGGGCCGACGTCGGCATGTTTATTGGGACAACGCGCCAAAAATATCAGCCGGCGGCGGGATTCGAGCCCCCCAGTCGCCGACGTCGGCATGTTTACTGGGACAACACGCCAAAAGCATCAGCCGGCGATGGGATTCGAACCCCGTGTCATTTGAACGCGAGGTCAGTGCGCTAACCACTACACCACGCAGGCAGATACCGAATTTTGTTTGTTTTGTTGGCTTATGCCCTTTCGGTCTGACAAGACCATTTCAGAGCCGGAAGGATGATAGGATGGAGACATTGGTCTTCTTGGCGAGCACCCTCGGTCCAGTTCATATAGAGTACCCTGGTCCCATTGCTGTTACGTGACACTTGTTGGAAAGGGCGACCCCACAATGGATTCATATAGCCACTCTTAGACTTACACACCTGCACCAACGTTTCCCAAAGTGTCCCTTTGATAAGTGGCACTTTGGCAAAGTGACACTTGCCGACTGGCCTTTCTATATGAACTGGGCCCGGCCTTGGTGAGTTGCCGGGGCTGAGCCTGACCAAAGGATAGGCGGAGCAGCCCCCAAGCACTCACCGCACCCGGCTACGGGCGAGCTCGGCTTACGGGCAATCCCAAATGGGATAAAGTTTCCCGTCCAGTCCGGATCAGGGGGTTGCGGCGTGGAGGAAGATTTGAGTTTCCTGAGGATATTTTGAATACAGAAGCTCTTTATGAAACATGAAACATGTATTTTATATTATTTTAACGGTCAAAACAGCGGCCGATGTCGGTCCGACGTCGCCCCGACGTCGGCCCGACGTCGGCTGGAACTCAGCAATTGATCTCGGTCCGACGTCGGCCCGACGTCGGCTGGACCTCGGCTGGACGTCGGAACATGCGGGCATATCCGACATCCAGCCGACGTCGTGCCGAGGTTGGACCGACGTCGGGCCGACGTCGGCATGCCGATGCCGAGTTGCCGACGTCACCCCGACGTCGGCCGACGTCGGGCCGACGTCGGCATGTTTACTGGGATATTAACCCTAGAACGCCTAGGGGGGGGGGGTGTATCAACCCCCCCCCCTGAGGTTTTTTCGAAGTGCACGCTAAACGGCTTGTCGTAGCGGGCTGAAATTTTCAATACCCTCTGGGGCAACCTTTGCGCATCTTTTGCCGAAAAAATTGATCGGGTCATGTCAGGTCACGGAGTTATGACGTCATAAGAGGTACAGCCTCCGGCCGACAGTTACCAAACGTGTGCGCCGAATCCCTAGGTTTTCTGCCGGTGATACCCACATTGTTTGATGGATCATGATGAAACTTCCCATGCATGTTGGGGCAAGCATTGGCTATCGTGTGGTGCAAGAAAATTGACCGGGTCAGGTCAGGTCACGGAGTTATGACGTCATAAGAGGTACAGCCTCCGGCCGGATTTTCACGAAGTGTGTACCGAGTCCCGAGGTTTTCTGCTGATGCTATCCACATTGTTTGATGGATCGTCATGAAACTTCCCATGCATGTTGGGGCAAGTATTGGCCATCGTGTGGTGCAAGAAACTTGACCGGTTCAGGTCAGGTCACGGAGGTATGACGTCATATGTGGTACAGCGTACGCCGCCATTTCTGAGAAGTGAGTGTCTGATAAATGCGCCCCCAGCTTTTTTACGATTGCATGTGGAGTAGTGCATGTATGCTAATAGAACTTTCCAGACATGTTGGGACATCTATTGACTAACTTTTGAAATAAACAAAATGGCCGGGTCATGTCAGATTAGAGAGGTATGACGTCATGAGTGGTCCAACATCCCGTACGGTTATGTGCAGCCGTAAATTATTTGTTTTACAACGATTATATGAGCAATTATCGTTTGCTGTGAATTGATTGTTGGAAGTTGGAAATACACTTTTCTGAGTCGTTACCTACAGTATTTATAGCGGAGCAGTGGTCAACAGCCGACGAATCGGGACAAACACCGGAGGGTGATGTGACACCATATCACTCATCAGCAATAGGCCTCTTACTTTTATAGGGTAAATACACCAAAAACACCATATATGATGCAGAATTGAGTGGGGAATACGTTGTTGAAGGTTTGAAGTTAATATCTCTCACCGTTTTGCCGCAATCGTTGCGCAAAGTTGAAAAAGTTTGATTTTTTCGGAAAATTTGACCTTTGACCGGTCATAAGTAGGTCAAATGTTGACCTAGGACCAAAAAATATACCACCAATCGCGAGATCTCGTTGAGAGCAATCCGTTGGTTTTTTCCGCTAAGCTCTACGACCTTCCGTTTCGAAACGCCAGGGGGGGGGGTCGTAACAACCCCCCCCCCCTGGTCGTTCGTGTTATGAGAAATGGCCTGGTCGTGCGTTGGTTAACCCTCGCATGTGTAGGGGGGGGGGGGTCGGATGGACCCCGCATGGTTTTTCGCGAATAACTCGCGGAAAAGCGGCCGATCGCGACAAAACTTTGAGTACCCTCGAGTTGATCAATTTCACACCTACTCTGGAAATTTCATGACCCTGCCCCCAATGACCTTTGACCTGTGACCTATTTCTCGAACCAATGTTTGGCCGGAATCGCCATTCGGCGTATATCGGCTCACATAAGTCGCGCGTTTGCAAACTTCTCGTGGTTTCAAACGTTCAAACATGTGATTTGATGCCGCTCCCATGCATTTGGGTGGATGTCAAGGTCACCTGAAGGTCAGGTCAGGTCATTGACCTTTGGTAACCTCGGTCCACTTTTTCGAGCTTTACATGTTTTTAGGCTAGTTTTTGGAGCTGAATTCGAATTTAGAAACTATTTGAACATTTATGAAGTAGTTTTGGTGCCTTCGTAACATGTTACGAAGCTGCCAGAGGTGGTTGACACGTACTACGAATACCCGTCACGACCCCTACTGGTTGACCTGACCTGACCTGACCTGACCTGGTCTAAATGCTTAAAGACATCATCTGTGATCAAAACTAACACGATATTCGTGATCAGCACCCCGAAAACCCCTTAGCAGCCACACTTTACGATTTTCTACCAGGTCCCGATTTTCCCGACCTTGGGTCATTGACCTGAACTGGAAGGTCAACCAATGACCTGGGACCTTAACCCGCGCACCGACGGGGGTCTGCGCCAACTTCGTACCGACGGTGGGGGGGGGGCTGATGACCGCCCCCCCTGAGATCTCGAGAACGAAGCAAGATAGCGACAAGCGGTAAACGGCATCGGATACGCACGGACAAGGTCTACAATTTTTACAAAGGTCATTTTTAGGTCAGGTCAAAGATGACGTCACAGGGGTCAAAAAATTCAAAATGGCGGCGCTAGATATGGAGAGAGTTTTTCTCGAATAACTTTCGAACTAGTCAAGATAGGAACAAACTAAGGGCACCATCGTGATCCTCTCGTCAATCCGCATCGAATGATATATATATATATGTTGACCTCGAAAGGTCAAAGTCAAAGGTTGACCTCAGGTCACGTGACCTCGAGGTCATCATGTATATCATTCGATGCGTCTTGACGAGCTGAACACAATGAGACCATCCGCGTGGCTGTATCTTGTTCCTGTACGGAGTTATTGGCAAAAAAACCTTAGGTGACCTTTGATGACGTCACATGACCTTACAGCTGCCCAACAGCAAAACAGACCTCAAGGTAGTGAAGGTTGATCGTATATGAAGTCATGTATGGTATATGGGGCCATTCTGACCCGTTTTAGTGGTAAAAACAGGGAGTCGATTTTTCCCCCATTGACTTATAATGGGGAGGTCGAGAAATTGACCTGACCTTAGGTCACCGATATCAAAATTCCGAGATAAACAAATTGTAGCTACTAATGACCTTATAACATCCTGTGACTTTCAAAGGCCTCCGACATCTTCTGTAGCTCTGGCACGGTGACGAAGTTGCAAAAGAGTGACTTGAGGTTGGGTCATTCAATGTGACCTGGTGACCTGACCTTAAAAGTTAGGAGGTTCAAACTTGCACACCATGTGTAAAATTGATGAGAAAATAGTCATACCAAATTTCGCGGCGCTACGCGCTGCGGTTTTCCCGGTATTCGCGAAAAACCTCAGGGGGGGGCGGATATCCGCCCCCCCGTCGGTGCGCGTGTTAATATTAGGTATCATCGGCTTCCTCTCGTCACGGGCAACACGCTCGTTTTTTTTCCGCGAAGCTCTAGCTCAATCAGGGGCCAAACGGCAAGGGGGGGTCCAACCGACCCCCCCTACACATTAGAAGCTGGCAAACGCCGCACACATGCGAGGGTTAATTAAAGTGACCATCCCACCTTAACATTAGTTTTGATTTGAGATAGCTAAAATGGGGTCCCTGGCTTGCACTTACCGGCTTGAGCACTCGCAAGATCGAGAAATGCCTCAAATCGAAAATATCTATGTTGAGTATCCATGTGACAGGTTGGATGATGATGTAAATAAGAAACAAATTATTACAAATGCATTCAAATAATATACACACTATTTGAATGCATTTGTAATAATTTGTTTATTATTTACATCATCATCCGAAAATATCTAACTAGTTTCAAAGTTGCAGCACTTGGATTCAGAGGGGCTAATTCATTAGAATGCCCCTCTGAATGTGTGACATCAGCGCAGATCTAAAGATTTTAAATCTTTTACTAAAACGTTTGGTAGCATGCGGTGGTATATGCTGCTTTGTGCGCAACAAGTGCCGCACATTCAAATAACGTCGCTAGGAACAGCAGCAATCCCAATTAATGTAAGCAAAAGTAAAAGTCTAATATCTTCAAAACCGGTGAGTATTTTTCGATGAAATTTGGTAGATATTCGTTTTCGCGCTTTCTGAACCAAGCGACATCACTTTCATGCCAATTCATTAACTTTTTTAAAGGTGGGAGGGTCCCTTTAACGCAGCCCAACAATGAAAAACACAACTAAAATACCCTCGCGGCCCCGGGGTTGTTTTTCGCCCCCCCCCCCCTGGCGAATATTTGCAATAGCTCCCGAACGCTTAGGGATAGGAAAGCTAAACTTACAGTACCTTTTCTCCCATCAATTTGACATCTTCTGAAGTAGAAAAATTGGACCTAGCCCCCTTGATGACGTCACAGGGTCGATTTTTCTAGACCCCTGCACGGCAAAAAAATGTTTACCTGAGGTTAGAGGTCAGGTCAACGACCCCGAAATGTGGTTTTAGTTTTTCGCAAATAACTTCAAAAAATGCCCTAGAGCTACGGCAGTGGTACCATTGCATTCGCCTTGTCAAGCCGCGTCGAATGATAGGGGAGAGTGGGGTAAGATGCCCAGGGTTTTACAATCTCATATATTATTCGAAAATGACGATCGGAAAGCAAAAGCTTGGAGTTTCAACGGAAGCCGACATCATTTTCTCCAAAAAATAGCACACTTTCGTGTCTGAAATATGAGATAGCTTTTATGCTAATAAGCATTTCCCTGAAGAAGTGAAATGGGCATCTTACCCCACAGGGTGGGAAAGACGCCCCCTGGCGTTGGGGAAGATGCCCCCTGCACTATAAGTGACATAAATGGGCACGTGAATCGCCTGAACGAATCAGTAGTCCCTTCGAGCCTGCAATAGACACTAAACGTCATCGTAAGGGCCCTCAAAAGTAGTCGTAAGGGGCTTCAGAGGTCATCGTTAGGGCCATCATAGTTCAGCGCGGCCAAACAAGCCTCCGCGGTGGCGTTCGGAGACCGCTGTGGGGCCCTTATAGGTCTTCATGATGCTTGAGGGCCCTCGAGCCCATCGTGGGGACTTCAGATGCCAGCGCGGCCCGTGGAGCCAACGTGGAAGCCCTCAAGGGATGTCGTGAGGGCCTTGGAGCCAATAATGGGGCCCACAGAGGCCGTCGTGAGGGCTCTTAGAGTCAGATGCCGCCCAAAAAGTCGCTGTGTGGGCCGAGGGACCGGCATGGGGACTGGGGAGCACCCGACCGTACTGGACTCTCAATAGTCCCAGATCGGCTTTTGTCTCTCATCACAAGTATGTAATAAATGATTTGACGGGTTCCTTGAAGGCCAGCCTACGGATTTAGGGGGGCGTCTTTCCCCATCAGGGCAGGGGGCATCTTACCCCAAGTTACCGAGTTAACATTAAATCAGTACAATTTGTTAGCCATAAAACGACACCCTGAAACAAACTGTTTGGGACACAGTACATGCATGTTAATGTATCACGACCATAGGAAGGGACATACAAATTATTTACCTTCTTTGATATTTACAATGTTTTGACACCAAAATATTTCTTTGAAAGAAGCAAATAAAAAACATGCAATCACCAGCCAGCCGTTGCCCAACTGAGCTTCGCAAATTTTTGTGCAGTTAACAAGGCAGTCTTCCACTTACCCCGCGCCCCGCTGGGGGGGGGGGGGGTGGTGGTAGAATCTGCCCCCCTCCCGTTTTTCGCCAATAACTTCTAAACGCGTTACGCCAGCGACGTCAAACTTTCAGTACCTTATCATACATCAATTGGACACGTTCCCTGAAAATTTGAGCGAAATCTATCTGAAAATTTTTGAGAAAATGACGTTTTAGTGACGTCATGTTCGCCATTTTCGCCTCAAAAACGGCAAAATTTCAAACATCTTCATTTTTAAAGGAATCAAGACGTAACAAAAAAGGTTAGGCGTGATTTTAGTCTGTCTATCAAATGGCTATCTCGGTTTTTTGAAAATTTTGGATTTTGGCCCAAATTTGGGAACTGACTTTTTTGGGAAAATAATTTTAAAATCCAAAATTTTGAGTGTAGCGAAAAACCCGGAATTTATGTCAGAGAAATGGTCTATGTGCACCTACATACCAACTTTTAGAAGAATCGGTTCAAAAATGTGGGAGTTATTCAAAAAATTTATGACGTCACGAGTCACGACACACAAAGATTTTGATTTTTTTTGGAAGTTCTAGACCTCGTACGGAAACAAAAATAGCATCATTCGATTCGCCGTGAAAAACTGCATCAGATGAAAAACTGCATCTTCTTTCAGGCCTTAACAACCATTTTCAAAATTTGACCTCACTTGACCTGACCTTGACCTGACCTCGACCTGAAATTCATCCAGAGGTGGTCCATATTACTTATTGAGAGTGCCTATTGAATTCTGTGAATAAAATGACCAATAAAACATGTGTCGCACATGCCCTTTTCTATATTTTGTTTTTGGTGACCTGACCTGACCTGACCTGACCTTGACCTTGACCTTTGAATGATATTTTATGCAACGGATATTGTCTTGGTAGCCTAAGAACACGTTTTGGGCAATCAGTTTCAGCCCATGCTTCGGCAACTACGGTGCAAGGCCGACACTGTAGAAACTTACACTTTGTACCCTTGACCTGACCTTGACCTGACCTCTGACCTACTTAGGCAAAAAAATGGGCTTTTAAGATCTGCCTTGTTGAGAGCTTTCGATTGCCGTTTTCCCCCGTCCTTCTACGACCATCGGTTCGGAAGTTAGACAGGGGGGGGGGGGCATATGGCTGAATAGCCCAGCGGGGCGCGGGTCAACGCTAAGAACATCAATTTCCAGGTTTGATTCTTTGTTTCGCCGCTAGAGGGGGTGGGGCGTCTTTCCCACCGTGGGCATCTTACCCCACTCTCCCCTATATATATATATATATATATATATATATATATATATATATATATATATATATATATATATATATATATATATATTTATATATATATATTTATATATATATATTTATATATATAGTATGTATATAGTATATATATATATATATATATATATATATATATATATATATATATATATATATAGTATGTATATATATATATATATATATATATATATATATATATATATATATATATATATATATATATATACATATGTATATGTTACAGGCAAAGTAAAAACTCAGGCATTTTGCAAAATGCCTAGGCAATTTGCAAAATGCCTGACCGGCCAGGCATTTTGCAAAATGCCTAGGCAGTTTGCAAACTGCCTGACCCACCAGGCATTTTGCAAACTGCCTGAAATATTTTCCCAGGCATTTTGCAAAATGCCTGACATCAAACTCATACTAGCGACGATGTATAGGTAAGCATCATTTGTAACTGCCGCTTACTAAAGTTAATCGCTGTCAATGCGCACCAAGTGAGGGGACACTGCGTTCTCCGGGTAGCGCCGCCGAGTTCAGGTCACTGAGCCCCAGCGGCCGTCGGGTGCTAAGCACCGGGCGTGGTTTCGTGGGTAAACATGCGCTCGGTACTATGATTGTACTGTTTCTAAGGGCTCTTGGTGGCTTTTTTAAAATACTGTGGGGGATATTGATCAGAAAAGAACACTTTTCTCCAATTTACGAAAATTTGATTGTTACACGTTTACATTATCAATCGTCTCTGCCGGAACAGTTGCCCACCAGGGCAGAATACTGGACATCGCAGCTTTTATACACACGGCTACAACTCCGTATATACGAAAGGTACGGAGACGGTGGCTCAAGTCCATTCAGCGGTGACTCCATCTCGACAGAATTGACGCAAGGCGTAGGTATACAGAGTGTCACGAACTTGATGCGCGGTTGGCGCGGTCTTGTCCCTCCATGCCCCTCCTGAGTGCTGAATGGATGTAATTTTAACGGGTCCGGCACCAGAGCATCTGGACCAGGGTACTCTGCATCTAAATCGGCCATCCCCCGGTATCTGAAGATTTTACCCTAAAGCTGAAGCCGCTCAACCTCAGGCTACAACCCTGACTTACCGTCATCCATAAGTGATGCAGCTGGATTTCGACAAAACCCACCAAATCTGGACCATTCAGGACAGACTTTTCAGTGCTGAGGCCGTGAGGCGATATTAGCCGTTTTCACGACGGCCATCTGGTACACATTTGGTTCACATCTGGTGCAGATTAGGTGCAGATTTGGTCAAATTAGGTTCAGTGCGTCTCTTAGTAGCATCAGCTAGGGTTGTACTAATTGCTTATATGCCTCCTTTGTCATATTATCAGAGAGCATCATCGGTTAAAACACTGAAATAAATTCATAAAATAAAGATATTTGCTGTAAAAGAGATTAGGTGCAGATTTGGTCAAATTAGGTGCACTCGCCGGATAGCCCGTCGTGAAAACGGCTATTAGAGCTCTTCTTAGTCACTAATCGTCCCGACAACCAGTTCTGGGCCATCAGCAGCTCAGAGGCGCTGCACCGTCGAGACGGTGAAGCACCCAATGGGCACTGAGGATTCTCGCTTGGGGCATGATTTGCTACAGAGGCCTATTTGAGCTTCACCAGGTGCCGCGGGGACAGACCACGTGGCCGCTGATAACTTGTCAGCGAGGTGCTGGAGAACACTGACGCAACTACGATGCAATACATTTCGGGACACAAGTACAACATCCCGCAACAATTTCGTGACACCCTGTACTCGTGACCGTGATACAGAGATACACCAACATCTCACTGGCGCTCTGGGGTGTATGATCCTGATGGGAAAAGTGATGGGGAACGGTCCTTATCGGCCCTGTTCAAGTGCTCCAACCGAATAGCTGGAGACTGTGCGTTATGAAAAAATGTTTGACTGTGTTATGTGTATGACGTATGTGTCATTAGGTATGCATTACGACTCAAGGGAGTTGGAAATGATGAAAAAGTGGAAAGTTAAAGTGATTCAGTGACCCAGTATAGTGAAGTGTAAGTGTATATGTATCTTCGTCACCTGCAATATTTGTAACATGGCTATTTTCAATATTTTGCAACTCAAAATAGCTACACTGACGACCATGTTTAGCGGTACTTTTTAGTACATTCCTTGAAAATGATTGTCTGAAATACAATCGAAACGCGTCGGAAAACATGACTTAACCCTATTAGTGGCAGGCTCCTGGCTACCCCATATTAGTGGCAGGGGGGGGGGGCTGTTTACGACCCCCCTTGATATCTCGAGATCTAACGGGCCGATTTTCAAAATTCAAACGGCATTCGATTTGGCTCAACGAGATCTACATTTCTAAAAAAAATAAAATTAAAAAATATCAATAGGGGGGTAGAGGGGGGTAAAAAAGGGCAAATTGCAGATACATTTTAGACTGTTTATCACGGCCAGGTTTCTGAACCAATCTTAACGCAACTTTTGCCGATCGATAGAGAATGAACCAGGAATTCACATGGATCCTAAAAATATGCATTTTCAAAAATCATAGGCGGATACAGATCATTGAGATTGGGGGTACACAAAAAGTATAGTAAATAAGGTTTTTGTTGGTACTGTTTCTAAAAAGGGTGGCAATGGTCTTGTTATGTTACAATTTTCTTATGAGAGAACGACTAAAATTGTATTGGTCATGCATAGGCGGTGTCAGGGCACCTATGTTGGGAGGTAAAAAATAACCCCCCTTTTTGGACGCCTGGATCCGCCTATTAGCAAAAACGTGTCAAAAGAGGATGCCAATAACTTTGTATATGTTATCACATGATACCTTTCATTGACTGTTCGTAAAACTGGTGCAGCATCGTGATCTTCGCCCAAAGACTCGCTTCACGAATAGGACCCCCCAATTCCCAGTGCTCTGGAGCCGCCCCTGGTAAAGTTATGAACTTGAAATTTTCAGGGAATGTGCCCAATTTAGTTTAGAAAAGTAAGAAAATTTCAGCATCGTAGCTTCAGCGGTTTCGGAGATATTCCCGAAAAACCTGAGGGGTGGATAAAACAAACCCCCCTGCCACTAATAGGGTTAAATGAGTATAACCGATATAATCAATACAGTTCCTAATTCAATCAAGAAAACTTTCAACAAGATAAAAACTTAACAGAAAACTATCTAAAGCCAAAACTGCGGTGCTTTTTAA
>NW_024883708.1:0-51336 GCF_019059575.1 Amphibalanus amphitrite
TAGGTGGTATCTCTTTGCACTGTTTTATTAAACGCCTTTTTCCCAGAATCATTGTTAGGAGATAATGTTCTCGCTACCTTTGGTATACATTGACGACGATATTCATTAGGAACTTCCAGCAAGTTGATCGAGTTATTCCCGGCAAACATTAGAGAGCGACACCCAATTCATTAGCTCTTTGTAGGCTGAGCTATTTGTTCATTTTATCCTTAGCAACCGGACTATAGAATTGGGCACGCAGGCTGATAAATTCATGATTTGGTCCTTGTTAATGAACGGTTGCTGGTTAATTTAACGCATCCATTGTGATTATTCTCGCTTCCGAAAGCATAAATATGTTTTGTCGTTGTTCTTCTTAAGCTTAACGTCAATGCTATTGTCCATTTATGTAGAAATAACTAGGATTTAATGAAATGGAAAACGACGCTTGTCTGTTACAATGATCATCGGTACTTTCTCTCACAGGAGTATAAATGTTAAATTATTTACTTCGGCTAGCGTGCATCTAATATTCATTGTGTTGCTGTTCTTGCATACGATTTTAATTTTCTTTTCATGCCACGAACCGTCTCAGTCATGACGTATGACTTAATTAGGTAACTGATAGCAATTGCGATCACCAACAGCCGACAAAGGATAGTGCTCCTCACTGACAAGTAATGAGCTCCAGCGCCCCAGTGACCGTCTCTCGCTCGGCGGCCGCGCTGCCGGTCCCATGTTTTCACGGCCAGCCGCCGCGCCGATTCACCCCTCGGAATGCGTAGTGGGGGAAGGACACGCAGGGGGGAGGGGACGCTCCGGCCAGACGGCGGCGCACAGTCGCCGGCCGGCCCGCTCGACGCGGGGGCGCCCGCAAATGGCGGCCGGCGCGGTTGTGAAGGGAGTGCGGGCCGCTGGACACCGAGCCGGATTGATGACGTCACCACCCTAACTACGGGTGGATTTATGTAAGATATAGAGTAGCGAAACAGGTTCCGATGCAACATTTAATGTACCATCAAAACGTTGAAAACAATATCATTTTGAGGTCGGTTAGCTCGCTCTAGTATCGTAATAACTCAATTTCATTAAATGTCATGGGTAATTAGTACGAATATGTTTGATCAAGATTAAAGTGAATTAAGCTCGGTTGGAAATTTGAATAATTATATTATCCTTTAAAATTGTTAGCAGTCGATTAGATACGTTTGTTGTTCCAAATAAAAACGGCGAGTGATAAACCGGTCGGTCGCGACAATCAATCGGCATGAAGCACTATTGGTTTATGATCTGTTGGCTGTTGGTCTCCTCTCTCTCTCTCTCTCTCTCTCTCTCTCTCTCTCTCTCTCTCTCTCTCTCTCTCTCTCTCTCTCTCTCTCTCTCTCTCTCTCTCTCTCTCTCTCTCTCTCTCTCTCTCTCTCTCTCTCTCTCTCTCTCTCTCTCTCTCTCTCTCTCTCTCTCTCTCTGACTCTCTCTCTCTCCCTCTCTCTCTCTCTGACTCTCTCTCTCTCTCCCTCCCTCTCTCTCTCTCTCCCTCCCTCTCTCTCTCTCTCTCTCTCTCTCTCTCTCTCTCTCTCCCGCGCTTCTCAGCACCGATAACAACGAGCGATCGGTGGAAGATATTTATAGCAACCAAACGCAGGGGCACACACACATGAACTGGGGTCGGCGGACAGTCTCGCGGCCGGTGGACAGTTCCGTGCGCGGCCGGCGACGGCCGGGCCTGGCCCACTAATGGTCCGGTCCGCTGGTCCTCGCGATGTCAACAAAGGGCAATGACGGGGTCGGACTGACTCCGACTTGAAGTGAGTGGCGGTCGGCCCGGATCGGGCAGTTACCAGCATTTTCATTGCGCGAACTCCACCGAACGCTCCAAAACCTTATGGTGAAAAGTGGATGACGTCACGCGAGAAGGTGTTTTCCAGATGAGAGAGGATCATGCTTAGCAACTGAGTTAAATTGAAAGGCTAGTTTAAAATTAGTTATTCAGTATTGATATGGACAATGATACGTGTTCGATGGTGAACATTAAATGGAAAATTAAAATCTTAATTATTAATCAAATCGCACCTATACATTTTACATTTCCATTATATTTCGTACTTAAGGGTCAAACGATAGCTTGATTTCTGCCTGTAAGCCGTGTGGATAATAGGAATCCACATATTCCCATTTGAGACTAGGAAATACCAGAAATTGACTCGGACAGCGAGGCCGTAAGACTATGCGTGTCGCTCCCCTGTGAGTGATATGCCTGCCAACGCGACTCTCGCACTTACTTTAGGTATTGGGAACAGGGCATGGGTTGCAGTTGCCTACTGATAACTTTTATTGGAAGGGAAACATTGCTGATTGAAATATTTGCCTTATTTTGTTGGGATACCGTATTTGAAGTCAGTCGTGCTAGTTGTGGGTTTTGATTGAATGACGGGCAGGTGAGATAATTGCCCTTATTATCAGTTTGTTCCTTGAAGGCGTACATGGCTCTAGCGAATGCCCAAGCGCGGTTTAAGGAAGGGATGAGAAGGGGATGAAAGAGGAGGGAAAATATGCAATAGAAAAATGGATTTCCTAAATGATGATCAATAGGGATCGACCCCACTAAATGTTAGGCCTCGATTGAGTTAGCCCTGGGTGGTGATAAGGTCACGCGAGCCGTCGCTTGGAATGTGTATCGGCGAGTTGGTCGCCGCGAGATGATGGTGTTTCGTCTCGGATTGACAGCCTCGGAGGCTGGGCAGATTTTAGGCCGCCGGGTTGGCCCGGAACCCCTGAGCTATGGCTGGAGCGAGATGCGGTCATTAGTATCACGGACGGACCTTAGTTACCCAGCCCGGTTTCAAAACGTTAGGTAGGTCCGCTATCGGTCCCTCAAGTGAGCGGCGCAGGACGTCATTTGAAGAGCGACGTAGATAGTTTCGGAGGTGGTTAGGACCCCAGGCGTTCTAGCGAGGGATCGTATGCCGCCGGATGAGTAATGCCCCGCGAAGAAACGTGTAATGCCGCAGGACGGGGGTAAACATTAGATACCGAGTATTCGAGTCGGGTGATCGCAGTCAGACGGTGCTGGCCACCCGCAGTCAGTCGAGTAGCTCCGGCCATGCTCTGGTCCTTTCGAATAGGTCTGTGACGACAGTTTAACTACCAGCCACGGATAGATAGGGCTCTGGGCACCTATGTGCTGGTAGTCGATGATGGATGCCGAGTGCAGGATGTCCCCGAGAGGACCTGCGTGCGTGGAAGACGAGTGTCGTCTTGATAGATAGCCGACGTAGGCTAACCCGTTTAGATCGCCGGTTTGGCCCGGAAACCCTGAACTATGGCTGGTGCGAGATGCGGTCATTAGTATCACGGACGGACCTTAGTAACCCAACCCGGTTTCAAAATTTAATGAGTCCCCCGTGGAAAGCCGGACTAAGGAGTCTCCTGCGAGCCCTGGTCTCGGGGCTGCGGGCCGGAGACGTTTTCCCTTTCTTTGTGTAGGCATTGGGCATGGTCAACTCAACTCGAGTGCCGAAGCATGAGGTGGTTCGTAATATTCTATTCGTGTGTTACGAGTATAACGAAGCGTTCGGCTGATTTACGGAGCATAGTAAAGGAACAAACCCTAGGAAATTTAAACGAACCATTTTTAAACCCATTGCATGTTCTGATACGTCGAAAGAAAGTTCCTGTCATGAATCTGTTTTTTTTTTAGGGGGAGAGATAATTACGTGTATTGTTTCATCAATCCGAACCTGGGTACCACTAGGGGATTGTAGGTGAACGGGGGAGGGACAGGTTTGCCACCTGAAATATTTTTACGATGCATGGAAGAATGAATGAGTGGCCGTGTGAATGAAGAATTAATGGTGAAAGCGTGAATGAGTTATATCCAGTGGGAGGAGGCACCCTCAACTCAGGGGATGACTTAAGAACAATAGACGCACAAGTGTGAGATTTAGCTGGAACATTGATTGATAGACATTTTTTAGAATTCGTTTAGAGTAAAACAGGAGGAGCGCAGTCAGAGTGAAACATCAGGCAACCTTTTAATATCCCACCGTGAATACCCACCAACCCTGTGACCCATGCCGCTGTACTGTGGGTAGCAGTCTATGTGCCCGCCAGTGAATGACCAGCCTCGCACACACACTGATCAGTAGCCCAACACCCCGCTACAAGGTCACGAGGCCTTACATGACCTTAGGTGACTTTTGAGGGAAAAAAACGCGAAAATTTACTTGAGAGTCTCGAATATTTACTATAGGTCCTGAAATTTTTTATCTCCCTACGAAAGATTCCCTGAATCGTGCAGGCATTCCGAGGACCGTGGAGGTTAACCTAAATGACATCAATTATCATACGGCAGCGACCTGACCTAACCTGAAAATTCAGCCTGTGTCACAAATCTGGCTTCAATCTTAGGAGCCTTGATCTAAGGTAAGCTATGCCAGTTTTCAGCACCGGCGTATCACCAACGCTTCCCGAGCAATCGCTAACAAACCGACAGGGAACGGATGGCCCCGCGGCTGCAGGAAGAGTTAAATCAAACTGAGTCAAAAGTCATAATGTCGGACAGATGGTTTGTTGATTTAGGTAATTGAGCGTTGTGTTCGGATTCTGAATAAAATGCGAGTAATGCGCTGATGTCGACCAGAATTGAAATGCTCGTGAAGACAATCCTTTGTCGTTCTTGCATTGTATAAAAAACAAAGTTTTATGTTATCTTTATACAAAGTTTTTTTTGGTCAATTTGGAAAGACAACGTGTAATACGTCAGTCGTCACATCACTGAGTCAGGTCTGTCCGATGGTACCTTCCTTCCCTGATTGTTTCAATTTGGTCAGGAAGAATGATCGCTAGCTTTTCACGCCAGTCGGATGCCACTCTGACTGAAGCATGTGGTGGCTAGTGGGAACGATGTGGTGAGCGCATATGGCCGTTGCGTTTGTTCTCTATGCGTTGCTCGATAGCGGACCCGGCCTGCATTATTCAGTCAACTCTCTCGTCTAATTCGTGTATCAGACCACTCGGACGACATTTGCAAGCGTTGGAAACAAACAGTGACCGAACACGCATTTCTCCAGAGGGCCGGCGAATTTATCGACGGGTCAATGTCAACCATCGACTGCCCTCTGACGACCCTTGAGGCAAACTACATTCGAAGTTGGCCCCGTCACAGATCACCCATTGCGACTCTGTGGGGTCTATTGGACTTCACGTAACGTCCCATGAGGCCGATTTGTTCCAGTGTTCGCCATTGGGCCAGCCCAATGGGCCATGGGCTGGGCTGGACATACGGGCTGGGCTGGGCCCTTAAATACGAAGGATCGATGGGCTGTGGATGGGCTGGGCCAAGAACTGTGAAGTGGAGTCAGGGGTTCGTGACTGAGACAAAAACCATAACTACAATGATAGCTTAATGCTTATTTACTGTGCAAGACTCAAAAACGAGTTAAAGAGAGCCTCCCACTTTCAAAAAAGTTAATGAATTGACATGAAAGTAATGTCGCTCGAATCAGACTAGAGCGAAAACTCTAGAAAACTTTACCAAATTTCTTCGAAAAATATTCACCGATTTTCAAGATATCATACTTTTACTTTTGTTTACTTTTTGGGATCTCCGCTGTTCCTAGCGAATTTAATTGAAAGTGTGGCACACTCTCTCTCTCTCTCTCTCTCTCTCTCTCTCTCTCTCTCTCTCTCTCTCTCTCTCTCTCTCTCTCTCTCTCTCTCTCTCTCTCTCTCTCTCTCTCTCTCTCTCTCTCTCTCTCTCTTAAAAATTGTCTGTCAAAGCCATCTATTGAGATTGCCTATCAATAAAACCTCACATTATTTTAGTGGTGACCTGTACTTTCTCCAGAAAGACCACTAGGAATTGAATAAAGTGATATCCTGAGTTAAAATTTAATCGATTGACGATTACACTAGGAAGCTAAATGATTTTATTTTGCCGCGCCAATGTTATATAACTTACGTTGTTGCCCAGCATCGTGTAGTACCTACAATGTTTATACGCTAACGTTTGTCACTCGCATGGACCGGTTCGCCACGTTGCGGCGTATTCCTGTAGGTAGGCGCTCTTTGTCGAAATACCTTAACGATCAATAGAATAAAAGAAGGTCACTCTGCGTTCATGATTATGTGATAAAGCAGCAAGTCTGAATGGGGCCATCAGTGTGATATCTTATAAGACAATATGTCGATGACGCCCCCTCTATCACGTCCCTTCCCCCTCTCGGGTGCCCTGACGGCAGCCGGGGTGTGAGCACTGAGCAGGCACTCGGATGGCCCACCGGCCCGCCCACCAGCGTAGCATGCTGATGGAATCCGCGCCGGAGACGGCGAAAGCAGTCACTCATTGTCATTCGCCGGAGCGCGGGATGTTAGCCGCGGCTTATGGCCGTGCCTCCGCGCCGGGGAACTGTGATATAGAGACAGTCCACCAACGGGGAACTGGGCCCATTTGCACCTACTGACTGTATTCAACAGATGTGTGGCGCCGACCGGGCTTCGAAAATTGTATTTGTGCTTTTCCTGACCTGAATAATAGGCGAATATGTCATTTTGGCGAAGGTGAGGATGAAGGCTAGAGACAGTGAAAATGAACTGGAAAGAAAAAAATTCACAGAAAATATCTGGAACCAAGGGTAAAATATTTTCTCATAACTAGGCTAGCGATTAAGTGATATTGTTGGGTAACAATATTACGGAAAATATTCCACAGCTCTTTCAAAGCTCTTTCGCTAAGGAATAATCAGCTCTTACCAAAGGTCGAACAGTGTAGCCTAGTAATGATGCGTAAAAGCCGTGAAAACTCACGTTTTTGTGAAAAAAAATTAATAACTTTGGATCAACAGTTATTGGCTATTGCATTATAATGGTTTTACCGGTATCGTATAGCTCGCATCGAAGCAAGTCAAAGGAGCACTTATTTGACCTACAAAAGTCAACCTGAAAAGTAAGCTTGAGGTAAAGGTCATGCTGGACGGAAAGATCATGATGCATATCAGTCGATTCGTGTCGTAGACGTAGGGGAGAGTGGGGAAAGATGCCCAGGGTTTTACTATGTCATATATTATTCGAAAATGACGATGGGAAAGCAAAAACTTGGAGTTTCAACGGAAGCCGACATCATTTTTCTCCAAAAATATCACACTTTCGTGCCTGAAATATTATAACTTTTTTTTGCTATTAAGCATTTTCCTGAAGAAGTGAAAGGGGGCATCTTACCCCACAGGGTGGGAAAGACCCCCCTGACGTTGGGAAAGATGCCCCCTGCACTATAAGTGACATAAATGGGCACGTGAATCGCCTGAACGAATCAGTAGTCCCTTCGAGCCTGCAGTAGACACCAAACGTCATCATAAGGGCCCTCAAAAGTAGTCGTAAGGGGCTTCAGAGGTCATCGTTAGGGCCATCATAGTCCAGCGCGGCCAAACAAGCCTCCGTGGTGGCGTTCGGAGACCACTGTGGGGCTCTTATAGGTCTTCATGATGCTTGAGGGCCCTCGAGCCCATCGTGAGGACCTCCGATGCCAGCGCGGCCTGTGGGGCCAACGTGGGAGCCCTCAAAGGATGTCGTGAGGGGCCCTGGAGCCAATAATGGGGCCTACAGAGGCCGTCGTAAGGGCTCTCAGAGTCAGATGCCGCCCAAAAAGTCGCTGTGTGGGCCGAGAGACCGGCATGGGGAGCACCCGACCGTACTGGACTCTCAATAGTCCCAGATCGGCTTTTGTCTACATCACAAGTATGTAATAAATGATTTAACGGGCTGTTTGAAGGACAGCCTACGGATTTAGGGGGGCGTCTTTCCCCATCAGGACAGGGGGCATCTTACCCCAAGGTACCGAAGTAATAGCTTGATTTGGGGCTCGAATAGAGGGAGCGGAGGATGGCCAGCACGAGGAGGGAGGGAGGGGCAGAGGGGTGGGAGGAGACCCGAGTCGTGGCGCGGTTGACGACCCGGGTCCAGGGGGAGGGGACCGGGCTTCGGCCGAGGCGAGATAAGACACGCACAGTACACAGGCCGCAAAACAGGTCGGGCAGTCCAAGGCGCGCGCTCAGAGGCGGCGGACAGTGCGGAAGGGTGGAAACGAAGCGACAGGCTGTGGAAAACGATTGTGCGGTCGCAGAGGTGACGGACAAAGCGAGAGAGTGGGAATCGAGCGTCGAGCTAAGCGCTGTAAAACGAGCGAGCAGGAAAAGTAGACAAGGCCGGGAGACAGGTTTGTGGAGCGACAGAGTACCTGGTGCTCAGCAGAGGGGGACCAAGGGAGACGGACATGGCCGGTAAGTCAGGCTAGCGTGCTAGCGATACTAGTCATATAAGGAGCCTGCTGCCTGCATGGCTGACTCGCCGAAGAGTCAAGCGAATGGATTATGCTGATGTTGTGAACGAATCAATGCCAGTGGGATAGACCGTTGTGCAGAGACGCACATGGCAGATGTGTGTGTCCAGAGTCAATGATAGTGAATAACTGATACAATACCACCCGCTCCATCTGGGTATGAATACCGGCTCGTCGTCCATGTCACAAAAACACAGAGCGGAGAACCAACATGTCTGAACCATGTTGACCCAGTTAAATCCGCTGTTCGTCAGGTACGACAGAACCGTACCGACGCTGCTTATACACATGGCTGAATCGTGTGGGCTCATTAATGCGCCTGGTATGCCTGACCCATACCGGTGCAGAGCAGCAACAAACAACATGCATGAACCATGTAGACCCAGTTAAATTCACTGTTCGTCAGGTACACGGGTTCATTTGGCGACCGGTTTGCCTGACCCATATCGCAGTAAAACTCGCTGTACGTCAGATATGCCTGAACCATATCGACGTAGCGCCAAGCCACACACGCCTGAACTATGTGGGCTCAGTTATGCGCCGGGTACGCTTGCACCGTATCGGTGCGGCAATGCAACATGCCTGATTCATGTTGACACAGTAAAACTCGCTGTTCGTCAGATATGCCTGAACCATATCGACGCAGTTTCAAGCCACACATGCCTGAACCATGTGGGCTCATTTATGCGCCGGGTACGACTGCACCGTATCGGTGCGGCAATTCAACATGCATGAATCATGTTGACACAGTAAAACTCGCTGTTCGTCAGATATGCCTCAACACAGCGCCAAGCCACACATGCCTGAACCATGTGGGCTCATTTATGCGCCGGGTACGCCTGCACCGTATCGGTGCGGCAATGCAACATGCGTGAATGTTTAAAACTCGCTGTTCATCAGATATGCCTGAACCATATCGACGCAGCGCCAATTCACACATGCCTGAACCATGTGGGCTCATTTATGCGTCGGGTACGACTGCACCGTATCGGTGCGGCAATGCAACATGCATGAATCATGTTGACACAGTAAAACTCGCTGTTCGTCAGATATGCCTGAACCATATCGACGCAGCGCCAAGCCACACATGCCTGAACCATGTGGGCTCATTTATGCGCAGGGTACGCCTGCACCGTATCGGTGCGGCAATTCAACATGCATGAATCATATTGACACTGAAAAACTCGTTTTTCGCCAGATATGCCTGAACCATATCGATGCAGCGCCAAGTCACACATGCCTGAACCATGTGGGCTCATTTATGCGCCGGGTACGCCTGCACCGTATCGGTGCGGCAATTCAACATGCATGAATCATGTTGACACAGTAAAACTCGCTGTTCGTCAGGTATGCCTGAACCATATCGACGCAGCGCCAAGCCACACATGCCTGAACCATGTGGGCTCATTTATGCGCCGGGTACGCCTGCACCGTATCGGTGCGGCAATGCAACATGCCTGATTCATGTTGACAGAGTAAAAGTCGCTGTTCGTCAGATATGCCTGAACCATATCGACGCAGCGCCAAGTCACAAACGCCTGAACCATGTGGGCTCATCTATGCGCCCGGTACGCCTGAACCGTACCGATGCGGCGATTCAACATGCATGAATCATGTTGTCAGTTAAATTCGCTGTTCGTCAGGTATGTCTAAACCATATCGACGCGGCGCCCCGCCTGACTAAGATGGAGCCAATGACGCTATTCGTTGGGTGCCGGGTGACGTCATCAGAACAAATGCACACATCAAAGCATTGTCGCTGTGATGGCCGCCGGGGAGTGCCAGCTGTACTTCCGCGGACGGGGCTCCCCCCACCCATTCCGCTGCGCGCGCCCACCGGTCGGGCGGCCAACACTCGGCCGTCAGCAGTAATAGAGCCGTTACGTCACGTCGTGACACCGCCGCCGGGCGTCGCGGCGTGTAAAACTACCGCCAGTTCACGAGGGGGAGGGGAAGGCGCGGGAGGGACGCAGGGGTCACCTCTGTGGGGCCGAGTGGTTGACCTTTTGTCCGATAACACTGGTAAGGGACCCACGACTCAAGCAGTCGGTCGGGAGCTATTTGCACAGGATAACCCCTCACGCAGTCAGGGAGGACAATGGACGCAGCGCCCATTTAAGCGCCCGGAATGCCTGACCCATATCGGCGCGAGGAAGCGATTGATCATGCATGAACCATGTTGACCCAGTTCAATCACTGTTCGTCGGATATGACTGAACCGTACTGACACGGCTTACAAGCCACACGCGCCCGAATCACGTGAGCTCATTTGTGCGCCCAGTCCGCCTGACCCATATCGGCGTGAGAAAGTGATCTATCAAACACGCATGACCCAGTTTGACCCAGTTAAATTTGCTGCTCGTCAGGTATGCCTGAACCGTACCCCGTTTTGCCTGAACCTTATCGGCGTGAAGAATCGATTGGCCAAATATGCATGAATCATGTTCACCCAGTTAGAATTCGCTATTCGTCAGGTATGCCTGAACCGTACCGACGCGGCTACCAGACACACGCGCTTGAATTACGTGGGATCATTCATGCAACCGGTATGCCGAAACATATCGGCGTGAGGCCACATCGACGCGGCTCCCAGCCACACATGCCTGAATTATGTGGGCTCATCTATGTGCACGGTATTCTGACACGTATCGGCGCGGCAATACAACATGCATGAATCATGTTGACACAGCTAAATTCGTTGTTTGTCAAGTATGCCTGAACTATATCTACGCGGCTCCCAGCCACACACGCCCGAATCATGTGGGCTTCCCCACACCGGTTCTCTGATCCGTATCGGTACGGAAATTCAGCATGCATGATCATGTTGACACAGCTAAATTCGTTGCCCGTCAGGCATGCCTGAACCATATCTACGTGGCTCCCAGCCACACACGCTTGAATCATGTGGGCTCACATACGCCGGTTCTTTGACCCGTATCGATGAGGCGATTCAACATGCATGAATCATGTTGACAGTTAAATCCGTCGTGCGTCAGGTACGTCTAAACCATATCGACACAGCTCCCAAACAAACATGCCTGAATCATGCGGGCCCATTTATGCGCCCGGTATTCTAACACGCATCGGTGCGGCGATTCAACATGCATGACTCATGTTGACACAGTTTAATCCGTTGTGCGTCAGGTATGCATGAACCATATCGACGCCGCCCCCAGCCACATGACATGCCTGAATCATGTGGGCTCATTTAGGCGCTCGGTACGCCTGACCAGTAGCGGTGCGGCAATTCAACATGCATGAATCATGTTGACAGTTAACTGCGTTGTTCGTCGTGATGTCTGAATCATATCTACGCGGCCCTCAGCCAAAAATGCCTGCATCATGTGGGCGGCTGGATTCCGCGCCCGGTTCTCTGACCCGTATCGGTGAGGCGATTCAACATGCATGAACCATGTTGACAGTTAAATTAGCTGTTCGTAAAGTATGCATGAACCATATCGACGCGGCTCCAAGCCACACATGCCTGAACCATCTGGGCTCATCTACGCGTCCGGTATTCTGACACGCGTATTGGTGCGGCAATTCAACATGCCTGAATCATGTTGACACAGTAAAACTCGCTGTTCGCCAGGTATGTCTGAACCATATCGACGTATCGACGCAGCACCAAGCCACACATGCGTGCACCATGTGGGCTCATTTATGCGCCAGTTACGCCTGAACCGTATCGGGGAGACAATTCAATATGCCTGAACCATGTTGATCCATTAAAAACTCGCTGTTCGTCAGGTATGCGTGAACCATATCGACGCAGCACCAAGCCACACATGCGTGAACCCATGTGGGCTCATTTATGCGCCCGGTACGCCTGAACCCACCTGAACCGTTTCGGTGAGACACTTCAACATGCCTGAACCATGTTGACCCATTACAAAACTCGCTGTTCGTCAGGTATGCGTGAACCATATCGAAGCAGAACCAAGCCACAAATGCGTGAACCATGTGGGCTCATTTAACTATGCGCCAGTTACGCCTGAACCGTATCGGAGAGGCAATTCAACATGCCTGAACCATGTTGCTCATTACAATCTCGCTGTTCGTCAGGTATGCGTGAACCATATCGACGCAGCACCAAGCCACGCATGCGTGAACCATGTGGGCTCATTTATACGCCCGGTACGCCTGAACCGTATCGGTGAGGCACATCCACATGCCTGAACCATGTTGACCCATTAAAAATTTATGGAACAATGGCAATTATAAGCGGTAGTGAATAAGGAGATGGGCAAACCATTAACCAATGCTGTGTGCATAGAACTGCGGCCGCTCAGCGCGGCCATCGCCGAACAGGCGCACATAGACGCTTGGCTCCGCGTCGACTTTAGACGCTTGGCTCCGCGCCGACTTGGACTTTGCCGTCGCTGGGGAATAACACACCCTAAGGACACCTGGCGCCCCTGTTTTGCACCAGGCACCAGGCCACCAGCAGCATGACGTCCACTGGTCCATGCATATCGACAGCAGCACGGCCTCGGATGGTGTCAATAAAAAGGACGCAATGGCGGTGCCAGTCAAACACGTCAATTTCAACTATCGCCGTCTTACGCTCGTCAAACGCGAAAGTGGATGTGAGGGTGGTCTGTGGCCACGGTGGTGCTATTGGTTCTGGACGGCCGTTGCGGTAATAAAGCTACAGCCCCAGAAAACCGACAAACAAGAGAGGGACCGTGGGACGGGCCCGTCCGTCCCGTAGTCGGACGTCGGACGGGGAGGAAAGTGAGGGAGAGAGAGAGGAGAGAGAGAGAGGGAGGGAGAGGAAAGAGAGAGAGAGAGTGGGGAGAGAGGGGGGGGGGTTCGGCGACATGGGGAAGGGAAGTGTTCGTCAGTGTGTGCGGACGCTAGGACGGGGGACCTGGCGTCACTCATAACACTAATCGCCGCGTCGGCGGGCCGATGGGAAGTGCAAACAGCAGCCGTTGGCGATTTTGGCGTCTTGTTATCGATCAGGATATGAACGATAACGCGATTTGGGTGCAGACGGCCATTAACAGCCAATACTGGACAACAGATCTGGGGAGCGTACGGTATGAGACACCCTAATCAGTAATAGGGCCCACCTATTAGCTTGATTTGGGGCTCGAATAGAGGGAGCGGAGGATGGCCAGCACGAGGAGGGAGGGAGGGGCAGAGGGGTGGGAGGAGACCCGAGTCGTGGCGCGGTTGACGACCCGGGTCCAGGGGGAGGGGACCGGGCTTCGGCCGAGGCGAGATAAGACACGCACAGTACACAGGCCGCAAAACAGGTCGGGCAGTCCAAGGCGCGCGCTCAGAGGCGGCGGACAGTGCGGAAGGGTGGAAACGAAGCGACAGGCTGTGGAAAACGATTCCCTCCCACCCTCCCCAATAGCAACTTTCAATCCAAAAATACCGTCCTATAGACACATTCGTCGTCGGCCTAAGTCTTGTTATCGATCAGGATATGAACGATAACGCGATTTGGGTGCAGACGGCCATTAACAGCACCCTGAAACAAACTGTTTGGGACACAGTGCACGCATGCTAGTGTATCACGACTTTAGCAAGGGACGCAAAAATTATTTACCTTCTTTGATATCTACAATGTTTTGACACCAAAATATTTTTTGAAAGCAGCAAATAAAAAACATGCAATCATCAGCCAGCCGTTGCCCAACTGAGCTTCGCAAATTTTTGTGCATCTAACAAGTCAGGCTTCCGCTTTACGCTAAGACAATTAATTTCCAGGTTCGATTCTTTGTTTCGCCGCTAGAGGGGGTGGGACGTCTTTCCCACCCTGGGCAGCTTACCCCACTCTCCCCTAAACATATTTGAGGTATTTTCATCGCTCTTGCATATCTATCACTGACTATATCAACGATGTAAAATTCCGAGAAACCTAGATGTTTTCAGTTTTGCACACTGTTTCATCTTGATCAATTGCTGAATGTTTCAAATTTCAAAGCAATCGTCCTATCACAATCAGTTAAACTGTGGTGAGCATGTTAATGTTCAAGCCATTTGGCGCAGCCTGGTTACCTGACCTGGAGTGACCTGAATCTGAACTTTTCGCAAAGTGTGCCAACTGCGGAGAGCTGAGCTGAGGTGGGGCACAAAACACCCACTCCCCCACCCGAGCACACCATATCGTCCATATGAATGGCGCTGGGCGGGAGTAGGAGAGAGGCAAGAGGAGCCACTGAGCCTTGGCCAATATGAGTCATATCTCTCGTCAGCGCTGCTGTACACAGGGGAAGGTCCGCCCCTGCCGGACCTGCCCACCACCCACCGCACCCACCGGCGACGGGAGCACACACCGATCTCCGCCCACCGCAGTGCAGTGGCGCGACCGCCGCCGTGTGCTCACACAGATAGTTGCCGGTGGACAAACGAGCGCCTGACGCACGCCACTAATTAGTGTCGACAGTCACACGGCCGCCGGCGGATCTGCCGTCCCCCCCCCCCCCCCCCCGGCTGGCTGTCCGCCGTCCCCCCGGGCGGGCGGGACCATCCCGGGACAGCCGCCGGCGCTGGACGGGACGGAGAGAGACGTCCGGCCGGCGACCCGACTGGCTGAGCCCGATCGAGTGACGCAGAAGAAATGCAGAGATGTCACACAGAACTGAAAAAGAACGGGGTGGCTGCTAACGAGGGATGACGTTCTGCGCAGCGGCCATGTTGTATGTACACCTGGCAAACTAAAACAGCTTCATTATGATTATATTTAGGCATCGGTCGGTTCAACTTCTTAAAGTATGTAGTATAAAGTTAAAGCTATCCGTTGAGATGGGTAAAACCGCACATTACTTTAGCGGTGGGCTGTACAGTGTAGTCGACTACAGAATGATGCTCCACTCCTCAGAAGCTATCAGTTGACCGGAGCGCTAAGTTGTGCCGTTTATCACGCAATTAAGCGTGTCGATTGTGCACATTGGAAGTTGGAACAAAGCTATGATTTGTGAACTCAGCCCGTGTGATGCGGCACAACCTACCACTCCAGGCAAATAATTGCCTGTGAAAAGTGGAACATCATTCTGTAGTCGACTATACAGATGAGGTAACCGCAGGTTGTTTGAAAATTAGAAAAACACTATTCGTTAGAATTGTGTTTTTCTATTGAAAAGCAGCCGGAGCAGTTTGAGGTTGGGATATAAATGTGGTGGGAACATAGGTTTGTTCTAGGGAACCTATCTAGGTTTGCGAAAAATCGGTTTGGGGCTAAGTGTTATTAAGATAGTTGGATGGTTTTGAACTCAGATGGCCTCAATAGCTATCCTTACCTTTGGACCTTTGCCTTTAGACTTATCCACCATTTATCGGACACTTCTGGCAGTTTTCATAAAGCGTACGTGCATTTAATTTATGTCAACAAAACTTCGTAAAAGATTGCCTGTTGATGCAGCCTAGATGTGCATTGCGCATCAGCGCTAAGAATAAAGGTGCAATAAAAGCAAATTATTTCGATAAGATGCTGTCTTTCCTAATACATAAAGTGCAACCATGGTGCAACATATGCATTGAACAATTTTTATTGCGAAACATTAAAAGAATCTAGTGAGCGACATCAGGATCTAGACAACCAGAATCTACCAGGTAGCTACCCCAATCTAGACTTGATCTAGACCAGCGACATTAGAGTTAAAGGTTGCACACAAAGACAATCACAGCTAGATAGACGGAGCGTTAAGTTGCATCAGCAATACCATTTTGTTTAACAATTAACAACAATCAGCAATAACAATTTTGCAAGCACCTTCTGGTCTTGCAATCACTGCTGAAAAGCGCGTGTTCGGAATGCAATAATAGAATGCACACCCTTACAAACAACTCGCGATACCGCCAAAAGCAATAAAGTCAGTGGAGAAATGGGTTGAGGCCGATTAAAGATTTCTCGCTCGAAGGCTGGGAGTCGGGACCTTGACTACATAAACAGTTCCTTTTCTTGCCTCGTCTGAAATGTATTGTTAGTAACATACATGATTTTTTACGGTAACGATTTTCCTTTCAGCCATTATTGACTCGGGGTTCCGTTTGCTGACAGTTGAGTGTTATTTCGGTGTCGGTCTCGGTGGGACGGTATGCAGTCGGTGTTCTGGCCACAGTCATCTCCATGACTGTGACGGATGCGATAGATGGGTGGACGGACGGGGAAGGAGTCTGCTGCATACCGAACCACTAGCTGGAGAGAGAATGGAAAGACGTGCGGCCGAGCACACCACCCACTGCGACCGGACCGTCACCAGGGAGCGCGCATTTGACGGGTTCTCAAATGTAGCTATACTTTCCCGATTTCCAGAGACAGGCCCAGAGATGATGAAACGCAGGCTGATTCCATCCAATTACACATGACGTGTCTACTAGATAATAAACAAGTTTAGAGGCGGGTGTCTCGGGTTTCATGTAGCCTGTATCATCGAAAAATGGCATGCCTATGTATGTACTTGCACATGTGTTACCAACTGCCCTCAGTGAAGCGCATTGAGCACACGATATTTCACGGCACGCCGCACGCGCCACCCTGACTCCTTCCATCAACCGTCGCGGCACCCTCGCGTCGACTGAGACGAATAATTTCCAGAACCGCGCCTTCAGATGCCGATCGGGCGCCGCGGTTTAGTCCCCTTACTTTATTGATGAGGCCCTACAAGTCTTCAATCGTCTGCAGGCAGCTGCAACAGCACCGAAGAGCCGACGCAAACATTGCTATTGACTGCGTGTTTACACTTTGGTGACAGTACTTGTGTGTGACTCCAGTACTTGAGTGCACCTATCTTAAAAAGGCAACATATGCACTCGGGTGACAACCGACAAATATGTATTGAAGCGTTACGTCTGTGCACACTTATTATGCACAGCATCGACGAATAACGTGCATCGAGGAATCATTTGTGATATTTCGAAACATCATCACAACGTGGGACGAACGTCGTGTTCAATGTCAGAGTTATGCAAAATTTTGTAAAGTTTTTAAGGCCTTATCCTCATAGCTTTCAAAGGTTTAGGTAAAAAATGTTTATTTATTATTTATTTCAAGCACAGTTATCAGAGCGCAAATGTAAAAATGCCAACCTTGCATATGGTTGATTCGCAATGGTCCAGCATGTTATGCCCAGCGACAAAAAGTGCTGAACATCGCCGATAGGTATTCTGAATGACGCTTGTGTAGGCTGATGCCGAAATTGTTATGACAATTGACCATCATATACCTATTTGATGCAAAAAGATGTAAAATATACAATCATACCATTAGTAGATCCGTTGTTGGTTTGGTTATGCAAAGCGTTGAGTGAGGCGTTAAAACTGAATGTTGTCACATGCGTAAATATAGCGCAGCATTGTAGCAAATACCCTCATGCATAGGCGGCGGAACGGGGAGGGCACCGGGGCACCGTGCCCCCCCTTTGATTTTGGCATTTCAACATTAGCCCTATGGGCGTTGCATGGAAAGAATGGGACCAAAAGTCGTCAGTGCTCCCCCCCCCCCCTTAATTGAAGGTGTTCCGCCGCTACTGCCCTCATGGCGTCTGTTTTACACCGAAGGCTTGCCTTTTTGAGCTGTTTTCATTGTCATGCGACTTATTGACTTCTGTGCGAGCCGATAAGCGTTATTAAGGTAATTTATTTGCAATGCAGGTACTTACATATACGAGTAATGTAATTATATTCCAAGCGTCTGATGCTGTTCCGTCTCACGGATCTGTCATGCGGTACAGTCTACCCATTCAGGCGTCAGACATTACGCCGACTCGCTCACGAGTCACGGTGCAGCGAGAATGAAAGCGGGAGACTAGTTCAAGCTGGAATTCTTTGTGTGAAGATCTTGGCGCACGTCATTTTGCCGTGCAGTTGTTTAGATTTAGAGGACGCTAGACACGTGACATGGCTACCTTATGGCAGATTCACGGCAGACCCCGCTTTCCTGAATAGCCTGACGGACTGAAAACGATGGCTATGAGAGATAAAAAGACGAGGCAGCGTTTTGGGTGATGTGGAGTTCGTTTTTCTTTGAAGAGCTCACCTGATCATGATAGGACGATGAATACTTCAGACAGTAGCTGAATGTTTTTTCAGATCTTTTTTGTCTTTAAACCAGAAACAGAGCTGATAAGACGATTTTGTCTACACATGATATATTTAGATGCAATGCAGTGTTTTGTCAAGACCATATTAATCTATCTTATCAGGTGCACTCAACAAAGCGTTTGAGGGAGACTTATGATGCAATTTAAAAGGCGGCACAATTATAAACTTACTTTCACCATGTTAAATGTCATCCTTCGTAATATTATTATTTGTGATCTACCAAATGCCTACAAACAACACACATGCCTAATAAAATAGCAGGATGGATAGCAAATCAAACGTTCGGACATTCCAGTTAACGTTGAATTGGTAGTTACCGTATTGTTATAAACGTCTTAAAAGTAAAATTTATTCCATTTTCGCCCTCTTTCATTCAAGATTCAGAATACTTTTTTATATCTTTGAACTGTGACATGACTCGTTACAGAAATCGTGTATGTTGACGATTATTTCCAATAACTGATTTTGATTCATTTGGGCTGTTATTCGTCCGATCACCTATCAATGTCCAGAGGCTCGGTAGGCGCCCTTTCACGGGCATTTGGTGACGTGTCTGGGGGTCACAGGATGCTGGAGGTGGCCTAATTGGTACCGATGCCCACTGCGGACACACACACAGACACACAGACACACACCTACACAGGCAGCCCGGTGCGGAGCTCCCGTCTGATTGGCTCTCTGGCGGCCCACGCCGGTCTCCTATTGGTCCGCTGGCCGGGAGCGGTGCATTCGGCCCGATTTGAGGCTAGGCCCTCCGGAGCGGGCTGGTACTCGGAGCTCGGACCCCAGCGGTGGTGCACGTCCCCCCAGCACCTCTCGGCTGCACAGGTATGTACGGACGTCGGACGTGACGTGGGACGACTCAGGAGGAGTACGTGACGTGAATGAGCAGCGGCTGAACCAGGCTGTTAACGTCCTGGTTGGTGTTTTCTGAGCCAACATCAACGTGGCAACGCTGAAAGTGAGATGCAATAGCCTACTGGACATTTGTTGACCTCCCATGTGACGCTAAAAGGTTTGGGAAAGGATCGTTTTAGGCAGCGCAAGATGTGCAGGCATCGTGCATGCTTTGGTGGCACATAAGGGCCATCTAGATGAGCTTTTTTGTCAAAAGAGGAGGTACCGCATGTGATTAGATGATAGAGAAGATCAAATTTTAACTATAAAATGCATATACATAGTCTTTGCCATGTTGACCAAATTTGGCTTTACCTTAAAAAGAAGCCTTTAATCAATGAAAGTGTTGCTAGATTTGTTTTTCGTGTGTTTGCCGTTTAGGCGAAACAGGTCAAGACTATTATCCATATCTAATTATGATGCAAAGAAATTGAGGCAAGCCTTTACGCTTATTCAAAGTTGAAATCCAGTTACACTTATGACCCATCGATGCTTTTATGCATTGTGATTTATTTCTGTGACGAAAGATAGACAATAGCCGTTTTCACGACGGGCTGTCCGGCGAATGCACCTGATTTGACCAAATCTGCACCTAATTTCTTTTACAGCAAATATCTTCATTTTTAATTAGCTGGGATTTCTCAGGTAAATGGTCGTGCTCCACTCCACGAGAAAAAGCTAACGGTAGACCCACTATCCAATTCACAACTCTCAGGCCAAGCTGTAATCTCTGGACAGCTTAACTACCCGTGGCAGGGCTTTGTAGAGCTGCACACTGCACAGGAAGGAGGATTTGGGATTGCTATCAAGTGCATCGTACTGCATAAATACTGTCAAAACAAGCAAACGCAGTCGATATTGCTCAGACACCGATCTCTGGCGTAAAAAAGTTAGCTCAATCTGGTGACATCCGTTAACCTCGGATAACCTTGGATTATTTTGACGAATGGCCAATCAAACATGCCTATGCATTCATTAACCCCGATTTTGACGCTGGCTTCATTATTTTGTTTTACGCGGCTTTGACCTCAATTATTCTTACCTGACTTCTAGGAGCCTATTAACAAACACTGATTATCTTCTTTGGAATGCAGCACCTTACGTTAAGAAGAGGCAGAATCACTTTGAAAAAATCCACCCATTTTTGCCGACCGTTACGCGACATTTGGCGCAATAATTCGGTTAAATGATCGATTGATTTAAGATTTGCCAAGATAGGTGCAAATGGTAGATGAAAGATTCCGCTAAATCTAATCAAATTTACTACAGGCATAAACTGAATCTTTTCTTTAATCCATGCGTGGCATACAGCGCAAATGCTCAAACCAATCAAGTTCGACAGATTGCGGTGATTCTGCGTAATCACGCAGAATTGTATTTCCAGTTGACTACAGAATTATGTTCCACTCCTCAGAAGCTATTAATTGACTGGAACGCAAAAATTTGCCGTTTATCACGCAATAAAGCGCGTCTATGGTGAGCTTTGGGTCACAATATTTATTTGTGAACTTAGTCCGTGTGATGCGGCACAGCCTACCACTCCAGGAAACCCATTGCCTGTGATAAGTGGAATGTGACAAGTGTACATGCCTACAATTACTTATTAAAAACGAACAAAACAAAACACAACGGGTGGAGACTTCCACTGGCGTCCAACTGGCGTCTAACAGAGCAGACGTCCAAGTTGGCGTCTAAGACTTAGACGCGTCTAGCTAGACGCGAAATGGAAGTCTCCACCAAGTACAATAAAACTTACGATTAACCTTGCATTTCGGCTATGTTTAGTTTTGTATTCATTTTTCCACTCTCATGGCTATTTTTTCAGCTGCTTACTTTTCGTTAGATCCAGCTTTAGTTTTGTTGCAAGGGGCATCGCAACTTGAAGTTTGCTACGGTTGTCGAAGGTAAACGTCTCGGAAGGCTCTGTGATCGCGTGGGCCAATACGTGGACGCTCCTGATCGTCTTACCCAGGTTGTCCTTGGTCGAAAGGACAAATGCTTATCCTTTTCCAATCTAACCGATCGAATGTCCCGTCGACATGTGACATCTGACTATAATATAGTTTGATGCTCTACCCTAAGTTCTCTCGTTCGACCCAAATTATTATGTGGTAGTTCTGTCCTTAAAAAAAATAACGCATGAGTGCCTTCCTTTAGTTTCCATCATCGAGGCTTCTTTTTATACATTTAAATGTCGTAGTAGACGGTGAAGGTCGGCCACCTTTTGATCCAACTCGGTGCTCTCTGCAACAGTCAATGCCGCAGGTAACGCTCTGTAGTCTTGGGAGGCAGGGACTGCAATGCTGGGAAACAGCGAACGTCAATGTTACCTGGGCCCTGTCTCACAGCACGTTACTGGTGTTTACTAGCACTATTGGCGCTTTCGGTTTCCAGGGAAATATCAGCAAACCCTGATAAAGTTTGTTTACCACAAATAAAGTTTGTTTGTGCTTCCATTGAAACCGAAAGCGCTAACAGCGCTTGTAGCCGGTAGCACCTGACGTGAAACTGGGCCCTAGTTACTATATCTGCTGGAGGAGATGCACTTATCAAAGAAAGCCAGAAACTTGGTAACTACGAGGATGATTGCCACAAACAAGACAAAAAGTAAAGCACACGGCTCAAATGATCGTTGAGGTTCTTGGTAATTGGTATTTAAAATGATTTTATGCAAATTGCGTGCATTATTATCCTCAGCTCAACCATGCACTTACTCTCAACTCATAAATTTTAGCCATAACATGTATTTCATGGTAAAATGTATTACAAATTTAATAAGTTATGTAAAAGAGCAGAATTCACAATGAGAGAGTCCTGGTCCAGCGGAACTCATTAGACATGTAACACTGTCTCGATCTCCTTTGGGGCACCGACGAGTAAGGTCGAACGTTGACACTTCCTGAGGGAATGCTAGAATATCTCATTGCCGATCACATTGCGGAGAGATCGGTGAACTAGCCACCAACTTTACATATTCTAAAACCCGGCGGAGGCAGGAAAGGCTGGCTGAAATTCGCCAATTTCGCCTACAGAATGGTCTCTCTCGTATTAACTTCAGCACGGTAGGATACCGGTCAGGAGCGGCCTCGCAGCTCTTTGCCCCCACCCCCACCCTCATCCCGACTCGCCCCCTGTTGCGTCTTTTCCCTGACCATTCTGTGGCAGTGGTAGGAAGCACCGCCCTTGGCGCTTGGCGGATCCAGGCCGGATGACGAGCAAAGACGTGACCTTTGACCTTTGTCATTGTAAGTGTCGGTCGCCGCCCGGTGTCGTCACCCGTTCAGCAGAGTTGACGGCCTTTAGCGACGGCGACATGCAGTATGCGTAGGGCGCTTGTGTGCGTGCGGTGCATTGAGGTGGGATTGACCAAGGAGGGGCTCATTCATGACCCCCTAACGCAGAGGCTTGGTCGGTGCTGTGAATGCAATGAAACGATATTTCGACATGACATAAATCTGAGTTCTATTTGAATTTATTCGACATCCGACAAGAAGCGACGCTGGCTTTCCAAGAGCCTATGACATGGAACTATTGCCTAACGCTTTAACCCGCGAGTTGCTGGGGGGGGGGGGGGCGTTAAACGCCCCCACTTTTTTCGCCGGGCCATAGCATAAAAACGGCGCGCCGCAGGCGCGCCAACTTTTGGGTACCTGTAGGGAATTGTTTGAAGTTTATTGTGACAAAGTTTCAAAAAAAAAAATCGGTCCAAAAAAAATTGAGATATCTAGGTTTTAGTGACGTCATGATTTTTGAGTTTTCGACCAAAAACGGCATATGTTCAAAAAATCATATAAAATCACAGAACAGACATACAGACATGCAGTAAACGCCATTAGACTGCCAATACCATGAACAATCAAATGGCTATCTTCGATTATTGATTATCGTTCCGCATTTTCCAAAATCTTGAACTGAATCTTGGCAATTTCTCGTGACTTCTTCACGACCATGATACATGCATTTCTTAAATTGAACTTTTTGAGCCAAAAACATACACATATGATAAAATGAATGTCACCATCGTGTTCTACGCCCCAAATTACCCATAAAACATGTGTCACGGGCTGCGAATATCAGTTTTGATTTTCGGGGATATGTGCCTACCCGGTTGACCTGACCTTGACCCTGACCTATGCTTGACTGACCCCTACATGGAGCTGACACTCTTGTAGGCCTTATATGATGGATTGTGCACCGTTTTGACAGAGTTTATGACGAGAGGCGCCCATTGCGAAGTCCTGATGTCCATGCTACTGAAAGCCCGATTTCAGGTGTTTGACCTGACCTTGACCCGACCT
Organism: Amphibalanus amphitrite; assembly: GCF_019059575.1. Classification (NCBI taxonomy): domain Eukaryota; kingdom Metazoa; phylum Arthropoda; class Thecostraca; order Balanomorpha; family Balanidae; genus Amphibalanus; species Amphibalanus amphitrite. Next base: position 23,566 of record NW_024883708.1, read on the forward strand.
GTGACCTCAAAATTCAACTTTAAAGTTTTCATCTGAAGCGTCTCGTCACGTTCTTTCGTTTGCCGCCTCGTGCGTTTCGCTGCGCCTATTGGTTCTCGAGTTATCGGCTGGGGGCGTTTAACGCCCCCCCCCCCCCCAGCAAACGGTGGGTGGCGAAATACCCCAGCAACTGCCGGGTTAAGATCTTCAATTTCTTTACTATGGCTAGCAGAGTGTGCCCTTGCTTACATTTGGACAGCATGCAGAACCCCCTAACAGATGGTGGTATAGCTGGAAATACGCATATAGGTACCTACATAGCTCGTACGGAAAATGCAGTTTGTGCTAAAAGGGTAATTTCCATAAAACGCATATACTGGCTGGATATTTGGAGCCCAATGCCGACTTCCGGCGCCAGTTACACCAGTGCATTATTTGACGATCAGCGTTGACGTAATGGAGATCCATTGCGCCAGATGCCACTGTTCTGTGCAAGCATGACCTCATTGGTCTGTGGGCCAGAGTGAGCCTTTAATTTAGATTTAAATGTGGAGTAAATGCGAGCTAACATTAGTATAACTTTGCCCAGAGTAAAAAAAAACATCTTTTTCGATCTCCAAGAAGAAGAATGTTTATTGGTTAGGTGCTGAAAAACTTTAGCTGTAAAAAACAGCGTGCGACTAAATTTTTATTTTCGAAAGAAACCCCACCGCTGGTCGACACTCTGCAATACATAAGGGAATGAACGAATTCACATTCGCGGCTTTCCTAGCTATATGGTCAAAGCAATCATGAGAGCACCCGATAAGAGCAATCAATCCATCTTGTTTCCGATTGCTTGCCTTTGATGCAGAGATACTCGGAACGCTCATTTGTGTGCCTGTCCCTCATTGGTTGATGACAAAGAGAATAAAGGTGGAGGGACAATCGTCTCTAATTATCAAGCGGATGATAAAAGTCGTTGAGACAGAATATCAAGTCTATTGAAAAAGGAGCAGTCGAAAAGTTGAAGAAAAAGATGAAAGGTGAAGTTGAAATCACCTCTACCTGATGGCATCTATAACTGGTCACTATGTCACACTGCCTGCACTTATCGGGAAAGTCCTAGTTAATTGATGACTGACGGCGGTGCGATTTTCGATCCTCACGTCGACTATTTGGGCTGTTGATTATTGAGTAAAATCATTTGTCCTGTATCCAGTATTATTCTTGTGGTGCGTCCTTTGTACTGTCGGTTGGTAGTGCAGAGGCCATTTTTACCACCAGAAAATGGCCAACTGCCGGTATTTTTGTTTCCAGAAGTCACCCTCAGTGTCAACTAATCAAGCGAAAAAAAACGCCAATGTCAAAACATATAAATTAAGCTAGCTGATATTAATATTACCCATTTAACATCAGTGGACCTTTTTCGCCAGGATGGCGAACTTCGGAGACGTCTTTAGGCAAAATTCCGGTAGCCGGCGATTTATCTGTTGGTAAAATGGCCTCAGGTCTCCAAACGTCCGCTGACCGCGCTCCCGCCACGTTTGCCCGCAGGCGGTATGTCGGCTGGCAGTCTCTGTGGCCGGGATGTGGGCTGGCGGACGGCGCTGGCCGTCCTGCTGCTGCTGGTCCTGCTGCTGGTCGGGCCCAGCGCCGCCTACCCGTCCCGCTACTCGAGCAGCCAGCGGGCGCAGCTGGACGCCGCCAAACGGGCCAACTCACGAGGTGAGTCACATTGACAAACGGGCCAACTCACGAGGTGAGTCACATTGACAAACGGGCCAACTCACGAGGTGAGTCACATTGACAAACGGGTCAACTCACGAGGTCAGTGACAACATCAAACGGGTCAACTCACGAGGTGAGTGACAACATCAAACGGGCCAACTCACGAGGTCAGTGACCATGCAGTCCTTCATTTCATCAATTTTTGTCAACAATTCTCAATTGTGGGCATCAAAACTTAGCTTGCAGTTGTGCTTGATATATATTAAAACAAGCGCACATCATGGGTGAATAGTTATTCCAATGAAAAGTCGGCAACAGCATTATCCTGGTCTGAATCAGGCCAGAATAACAAAGGAGCAAAAACAGCTGAATGAAACCGCTGTGCGTGGATACTATTTCTGCAAAAACATTTCAGAAATGAACTAAGCCCGCATCCCTTCAACATGGTGTTAGTTCGATCGCGACCAATGTCGATGGTCTCTTTCTACAATGATCGTGATAGAGTAAGTAATAACTAATATCATATATTCTTAAACGTGTCCACAATTTGCAGGTGCAATCCGGGTACAACCGAAGGCAGATCGTTTCTACCTTGGGCCGCGCTTCGGAAAACGGTCTGAAGTTCCTGCAGACTATGGAGGTAAGAGACAAGCTGGCGCATAAAACTAAAAAAGGCTAGCTATGGTTTCTCGTCAGTAAAACATTGCCGTCTAATACCCTTGCAATCGCTGCAGACATGGGAGCGAGGCGGTGACGGCGACGGACAGTGACGTGGATCCACCCCGCCCCCCCCCCCCCCGCCCCGCCCCCGCTCGTGGCCTCCGGCGCCGCCTATTGAGTCGTGTCACTCGCCGGAACCCGGCTGTAGTGCAAACTGATCGCGTCGCTCCCAGCGTGACCACCGGAGGTCTCTGTTTACCTCAGATTTTATTGCACCAAACGGCGTCACCTCTATCAGAAATTTGGTCAAATTGAGTCACTCAAAAGTCAAAAACATCGCACAGAAGTGAAACGTTACATTAGACGTTAATGGATGGAAATATTAGCTGAATGAAAATGTTTTGTACATTCCTAAAAAAATACTGCTTGTAACAAATAGAAAACGCTAAGTGACCGGTTCCATCGAGATGAGCGAAATGGGAAGGCTTTTTATGGGAGAGACGTTACATAAATTAAAAGCAAATAACTATTCCTCTGTTTCCATATTTCGTCGGATTCAAATGCCGTCCTGCGCAAGCCGCAAAACACGCTTATCGGTGCCGAGTCGCTTACTTTTGCGACCCCTCGCTGGCCTATCCAGTACCCTGGGAACTCACTGACCTATGTAACACCACACTGACCTCTGTGACCCCGTGTTGACCTCGGTGACCCGTACTGACCTCTCCCGGCGCATCATTGCCGTCAGAAGTGGCCGAGTCGGGCCCGGTGGATCTGACTGAGGCCGAGCTGACTGATACAGACCAGTTCAACTTCCGCTGCTCTCTGGTAGAAGCAGACCGAGTCTACAGATGTCGTCTGTAAGTTAAAAGTGAAAACCTCATTAAAACAGTATAGGATGTAGGTAAATTGCCTATGTAAATCTACAAAAGATATTTAGAATCTAGATTATAGCGAGTGAGCTGTAATGCATTACAGTTCGTAACGGCTATTGTTTGTTTTTAGCGCACGCCGACCATAGAAGGGATTTTGCGTACATAACGTAACGGCCTCTTTTTGTAAGTTGTTTATTTATTTACCTTAAAATCATCAACATCGGAAACCTTAATCTGTGTTCTTCACAGGCAGGTTGTGTGACGTGCGTGTCCGATAATAACTCTAATAACTCAATCCTTTTCAGAGGTTTGGAGTCTCCGCGACTGCCAGCCGAGTGACGCTGAAATCAGTCCGTCTTCGCCGGAGACAAAGCAGCCTTACCAGGGCAACAATCAGCCTCTGACAGCCATTGAGGGGTCAGCGCCGCAGCCAGGGGTCAGAGGCCGCGGTAAGAGGTCAGAGGCCGCGGTCAGAGGTCAAACAGAGGTCAGAGGTCACGGCAGCCATCTCGGTACACTACGAAAAATACCGACAGAGGTGTCACAGTGCGGCGTGCCCTTGTCAAAAACCGCGGTGTCGGACCTCCGCTCGGCCGGCGACAAGATACACACAACCCCGAGGCTGGCGTGCGACCAGAATACCTCCAAACGCTGGTCTCCTGCCTGCCCGCGGGTCACTCGTTACTGTGAGTGGAGATGTCGGCGAAATGCGCTCCCTTCGTAACGATTCTGGACGCTTTCTGGGCGGCGCAGACACGTTCCTCTCGACTCTGTAGTTACGATGATGTTACAGCTGTGGCTAAATAATATACGTTTGATGATGAACATTGGAGTTGTTTTCATTAGTGAACGCAATGTCTCGGTCTTCAGTGTGCAGGTATCTTCAATTAATATTGAGCTATCTGGCCATGCATTTTGCATTTATCTTTTCTCGAGGATAATCTCAAAGCGGTTCATCGATTTGAACTAAATTTCTGATAAAAATATCCGCCACATTTAACACACGGTCAAACAGATTTAGGTAGATTGCAGTGGCAGTGAATGGTGACGACAAGTTGGTGAAATCTCGTGTAAAGCTGTATATATACCTATACCTACCTACCTATACCTATACCTATACCTACCGTCCTATAGGACGGTAGGTATATAAGTTATAGCTCACCGATCGATTGGCCAACTGACTATGATTCATCGCTCGACAACAGAGCTCATGACCAGCAGAGATACCAGGTAGTTTATTTATAAACTAGGAAATGATGGTGTCACTTGTCCAACTCAGAAGTTATAATGAGACATCGGAGAAGTGTTGGGGCTAGGAAATCGAGTGTACTTCCGAGGCGTAATGATCATCATGGGAGTCGGAAGGTATGATGAAACGGTGAGCAATGAGCATGCTCTATCTATATTTATATTTTTGAGAATCATAGCCAGTTATCAACACGTTGAGGGCATTGCCAATTGGTTAGCTGACGTGATAATGTTTGCTCGGAATGGCGTCCTCCTAACTTTTGGACTTACCTGTAATTCACAAACTTGCTTAGACAGACGGTAATACTAGTACAAGCATTCAAAACCACCGAAAGATGCTAAAGATAGGTATTCTCATCCATTTATATCCATCGAAAAGACTAGCTCATCCCCATTCTTCAATGCTCATCCCTGTCCCAACGAGCAATCCCAACAAACAAGCAGAAAAAATAACAATCCAAACCAATCATCGGGCAAGCAGATAAAAAGCAAGCGATTTATCAATCACAGTCCACAGTCCATCTTTGTTTCAACGAGCAATGATGTTCAAGCCAAACATCTGACTTCACGATCTCTTTTCTTTCCAAAAAGCACCTGTTTTACATTCACTGATGGACTGACAGAAATGTACGACCCGGGCTACTGTCGAATTGTCAGGATGTCACGATATCAATCTGCTTCTCTAGTGACGGGTTGGGATTCAATAAGGGCGCCGAATTTCCCGATTGATAGTGGAGCTCCACAGCTGTTTTCAGACCATTTCTTTCTCGTACCTCTCAAATAAGTTGCGATGGATGGCTGCTTTGAAAACAGACAGTAACTCCCAAGCGTCCAACTTTCTAATCTGGGAAGTTAGCACACAAGGTACAAAATACGGCAATTGAAGTGAACTGTTGAAAATAATTCGGAACGATTGTGAATACTTATGTCCAGAAGTAGGCAAGGAAACGATTGAGCAAAACTATAGACAGAAATAAAGATAACATGAATCCCAAATTCAGATCTATGACAGTAATAATGAAATGTAAATTCGATGGGTGCAGAATAGCTCGTCTACCTAATTATGACGAATTACTGCCTATTTTCTGTTTAATCAAATTAATTGCTTACGTAGGTAAAATATCGCCATTGTTAGTAATGACATCATTGCAAATATGTCACGCCACGACAGCAAGGGTTGAGACTTCTATTTCGTGTCTTTAGACGCGTCTAGCTGGACGGCGGCTGCGTCATCTGCCGACAGCTAACTTTAGACGCGTCTAGCTTGGAAGTCTCCGTCCAACAGTTAGACGCCAAGTTAGACGTTAACTTGGACGTCTGCTCAGCTAGACGTCAGTTGGACGCCAGTGGAAGTCTCCACCCCAAAACAACTTTTTCTTTGAGAAGAGTCTCATTTAATTGAGCACTAAGCAGTGAGCACTGAGCGAAAACAGTCATGGTGCCCCACTGATAATAGAGTAGATGAAATAACATGGATAGTTTAGATGCTGTTCTAGCACCGATGGTTGACTTTATGCGGCAGGGCTTTACTCCACCGTGCGATAGAATGCACTGTTATTCGTCGCTTTCCGCTTCCGGTTGGCCTGCGATAGCCGCCGACACGGAGGGCTGTCCCGCTGTCGGTGTTTCCGACTATCATAGTCTGACAGGTTCCCGTCTGTCGGTACACGCCTGTGCTGTCAGTGCGCTATCCGTGGTCAACAACGCGTGGCCGGCTGGCTCATCAGTTATTACCGTAACCACCCCCACCCCTCCCCTCCCCCAAACATCAGGCCGTGCGGTTTCGTCACGTTATGTCCCCCGGAACCTGGGCTGCAAGGAAGAGAGAGAGAGAGAGAGAGAGAGAGAGAGAGAGAGAGAGAGAGAGAGAGAGAGAGAGAGAGAGAGAGAAAGAGAGAGAGCGAGAGAGAGAGAGAGAGAGAGAGAGAGAGAGAGAGAGAGAGAGAGAGAGAGAGAGAGAGAGAGAGAGAGAGAGAGAGAGAGAGAGAGAGAGAGAGAGAGAGAGAGAGAGAGAGAGACTGGGATCAAATCAGTTTCAGTGGAAGGGAGATGAGGTGAGAGCCGGAAGATTGGCGTGAAATCGAATTTGGTCGGATGTTTGAATGGGATATAAAATGCATTGAAATCGAAAAAGTGCTGAGAATGAAGAGAGAGTACCTACCGAACTATTTCTTTCAAAGCACGACCTTAAAAACAAATCATATGAAGCTGCCAAGTTGTGAACTAATCTGTCATGAGTATGGCGCCGACATTACATCCAAAGCTATATGGTTATTCAGACGGGTGCCTATACTGGCATTCGCTAACGTCTAATTACTAGAGAAAACGTGGCGGACGAGCCGCGCGCTGCACTGCCGGTAGTCTGTACTAGGTAAGCCTTGGGCAAATCAAACAGTAATTCTAGATCCGTCCCCAGACGGCTTTAGCGAAGGCGCCTGAAGCTAAGCTGTATGTAAGTACCGCATAGCCCAAACTAGCTAGTACTTCTCCCTCTCAGTAGATGGCGGCACAAGTATGCGACTGGATCGGTAGGCTGTGCCGGTGCGCCTGAAGTTAGGCTGTACCGCATGGCTCAGGCTAGTACTTCTCCCTCTCCATAGATGGCGGCACAAGTATACGCCTGGATCGGCAGGCTGTGCCGGTGCGCCTGAAGTTATGCTGTACCGCATGGTTCAGGCTAGTACTTCTTACTCTCAATAGATGGCGGAACAAGTATGCGCCTGGATCGGTAGGCTGTGCCGGTGCGCCTGAAGTTAGGCTGTACCACATGGCTCAGGCTAGTACTTATTACTCTCAATAGATGGCGGAACAAGTATGCGCCTGGATCGGTAGGCTGTGCCGGTGCGCCTGAAGGTAGGCTGTACCGCATGGCTTTTGCTAGCACTTCTTACTCTCAATAGATGGCGGCACAAGTAGGCGCCTGGATAGTTAGGCTGTGCCGGTGCGCCTGAAGCTGGAGCCGGCACCGAGTGCCCATGCCCCATATCAACTTCGTGAGGCATTGTTATGGGCTGGTTACATAGTGTTTTGACGAGGCTCTAGCTCATTGATTCAGCGATAATTTCGATGCAATGCTGCTCATGTCGTTGAATGAGATCGTTTTGTAATTGCAAAGCGCTGTTGGCACGTTTTGCAACATTTCCAACTGAGCTATTGGCTTGCAATTAACCCAATGTAAACGCGGCTATAACCTATTGACAGGAGCGAAAAATGATTAGCACATCAACTCCCCGAGTTCCAGCATGTGTCCAATTGTCTCAACATTGCTAGATTATTCGAAACCGTGGAGAAATAGCCCTTAGTGACTAACATTGAGCTGTCATATTAGAATCTAATTTAATTAGATTTTTAATTTGTTGCGGTCTGCATTGCATCACTTTCATTACACCCCAGGAAAATTTAACAAATTCAGTTCCGCTATGAGAATTCCTGAATTAAATGCATTCCACGAAATTCTTCGTCGATTCAGTAGGATTACAGCAAGCAAACCCTACAAAACCGGAAACGTGCCTACACCTACCTAATAAAACTCTTGTTTATGCGATGCTGAACGCTCAGCCCCGCTTATTTTCCAATAAGGGACGCGTCTTATACACAAGCCGGCTTGGTCCCAGGCACTCCCATCTCCATTTTCCTTCTCAGCTCTCACCGAAGGTCCAGTGCTCGAGTCCAAACGAGGATCAGGTGAGCCGTGTGGTGTGACCACCGTCCGTCTATCCGCCGACGGGCTGTGTTGTGATACCGCCGGCAGTGCTCCGTAATGAGTGCCGCGGGCGCCGCACCGGTGACAGACCACACTGATAGGCGGGCGCGCCGGCGGGCGCACACAGACACATCAGGGTATAAGCGGACACACAAAAACACAGACACAGACGGATACATGCTGACAGATACGCAGATGCAAATGAGGACTCCGAAGGGATACACAGACAGACGGACACTCAGGCGGACGAACGGATATACAGACGAACGGTTATACAGACGGACAGATGACAGACGGATAGGTATACAAATGGATAGATAAACAGAATATAGGTATAGACGGACGGATATGCAGTTATAGAATACACGGTTAATGTTTCATGGAATATGGCACTGCCATGCAGGCTGCGTTCTCAGATGCAGTCTTATAAGCTGACCGCCGTCGGTTTTTATGGCGATTTTCGTGCCACATTCAGAATTCATCTGAATGAAAAAGACATCTTATAATAAAGAGCACTTCATATTATCATATCCTCCGGGACGGTTACCACTTTGGAGTCGATCTCCTCAGGCAGCCACATACCAAAGTTGAGGAAGAGGTGGTCTTTAACGAGTTCTCGAATGGAGGTCGGAACTGCGTCGGCGAGTGTTTCCGCCCGTCCCGTCGAGTCACTCCGACAGTGCCGGAGCAGGACAGGCGTCCCGGGAGTCATGAGCGGCAGCCGACGAGCGCCGCTCGCCAGTCGTCGCCCATCCGGCCTCCGCCCGCCAAACTCACGCACTAACCGGCCGATGTAGTTAGATTAGGGCGGCGACCGAGCGCCGGCGGACTGTCTACGGAGGCATACGTTCGTTCGGGAGTGCTCACGTCGACAGGCCGGGGAGTACCGTCGAACTGCATGGAGCAGGACGGCCCTCACCGGTCGCAGGAGCTTGGTTGACCGCGACCTCACACGCACGGGCACTGGTCGTTAAAAACGTATTCCTCTGGCCCCGAGGGGCTGCTGCTTTATTCGCCACATTGTACACAGTTTCACACGCGCACCAAATACATACTACTGACACTATGAAAGGATGATCTATAAAATGTTCACTGGCAACCCTGTCAGGATGAATCATTGACAACGATAGTGGGCTGGCCAGCCAACAGGGGCCAGCGGCGCGCCGGCCGCCCCCCAGCGGCCGCCGGCCGGCCCGCATCAGCACCTGGCACCACCGATAAGCGTACTTTAGAACACGCATGACACGACGCCCGACCGCACGGGGCGGCGGGAACTTATTGCGGCCGCGGCGGCGGCGACTCCCTGAACGGCAGCAGTGCCGCCGGGCCCGGCCGCGGCGGCGGCGGCTGCGGGCCGGATCGTGAGTTTACATTAGAGCAGCACGGTGACACGACGCGGGCGCGGCGTCAGCCCGAGGGCCGCTAATATCTTCATCGATACGCCGAGACGACACACACTGTCAGGCGCGCACGACACACACGCTCACATACACGGACAAACAGACAGGCGGGCGGTCGGGCGGTCGGCCGGAGGACACTGCGGGCAAGCCACAGCAGTCGCCTTAGCAGCAGCCGCCGCAGCAGTAACCACAGCAGCCGCCGCAGCCGCAGCCACAGCAGTGCCATAGCAGCAGCCACAGTAGCCGCAGCAGTACCGCAGCAGTACCGCAGCAGTACCACAGCAGCCGCCGCAGCAGCCGCCGCAGCAGTACCGCAGCAGCTGAGCCATAGCAGCCGCCGCAGCAGTGCCGCAGCCGCAGTCCTGCAGCCAGCAGCCGCCGTCCCTATCCGGCCGGGCCCGTCCACCCGCCGGGACACGCACTATTGGACTAATGTGGATGCTGGCCGCCGGCCGGGCGGGCCGCTCTCACCGGGCTCACGCCGGGCCGGCCAGTGGCTCGGCGCCGCCGTCCAGCAGCGAGGCCGGCGTGGGCGGCAGCTCGTCCTCGATGACGCTGTCCGGGAACGGCGGGCCCTGCCAGCCGGGCGTCAGCGGCGTGGGCGGCAGCGCGGCGCGCAACTGCTGACCGGGCGGCGTCACCGGCCGCGTCACGTCGCCGCCGCCGCACGACACGGAGACGGCCGTGGGCGCGGCGCTGACTGAGACAGAGTCCCAGCTGGACGTCTTCCTCACCACCGTCTGAGAGGGACAGACAGGGGAGCGGGGCGGTCAGAGGAGAAGTCGATGAGAGGGGCCAGTGGGTGTCGCAGAACGACGGAGAATCAGCCACGGAATCCTCAGTTACAGCTAGTCTGCTATATTTTGTCAGGAGACGCCTACATTATTTATGAGGACAAGGTCGCATGAGTCTGATAAGGTTTTAAAAGTTCATGACTATAATGATGCTTAAAAACGTAGTTATATAGTTATATCGAACCAATACTGAAAGCTATGGTAACAGATGGAAGAAAATGGTGTCAAAGTCAATATATTGAGGCATCTTGGGTTTCGCTTTTTATTTCGAAAGGAACGAGACCTGAGAAAACTCGTTAACAGTTTTATGTGCTCTTGAAGCACTTCTACTGGTTAGTACGTAACCCATAAAGCATGCTCGAAAACGTCATAGTTTAGCCGCAAGGGGTAGGAAAAACCGGAAAAACACTCCCCCAAACAATGTAAGCATTCCACGGATCGTTAGTTGAGCTAATATACATGCTAGTTATTGAGCAACACGTCATCTACAAGAAAGACTCAATACCAAAACGGAACAACAAGGAACCTTTGGACAAGCAAAAAAACTGAAACTTAAATGGTAGGTTGTCAGTCAAACTCTCTTTTTCGCAAGCATGAATTAATCGACTATTACAGTTTACAGCATTCACGAGTCTTCCCGATCACACCTAAAACAACCACAAATCCCCTGACGTGCAAGGGGTTTTTGGGCGCCCGGACTACAGTGGTCATCGGCGACCCCTGACGTGCAAGACAGCTCACAAAACACACACACCCACATACGCACACAACCAAAACACACACACATTTCCCCACAAGCACACGCACACACCGCGCCAGTCGCCGTCAGTCGCGCTGGCGCTCTCACCTGCTCTACCTTTACGACTGCAGTGGCGGTGGTGGCGGGCGTGGCGTCGGCAGCCGTGGTGCGCAGGTGACCGGCGGCCGTGCCGAGCTGTGCCAGCTTTATGCTGCCGCCCAGTCCCTGCGCCAGCAGACGCGAGACAGGCACTGCCGTCAGCTCCTTGTCCCCGCTCAGAGGGATGATGCCCGACGCCGGCACGGCCACCTGGGGGAGGGGAGGGATGGTCAGTCGGGGATGGCAAACGTGCGGTGCTGGTCATTGGTCACTCAGGCACTGGTCAGACAGGAAGACTCAAGTGAGCAAATGACCAAAGCCAGAGGTGAGCAGCTGGTCTCCAGCAGTCATTTCTACGTCCACAAAAAAGAGAAATAGCTCTATCCGTGCAAAATTTATCACTGAAGAACTGCAAAGCATTATCTTATTACTTCAGTACACCAAGTGTTCCCCCTCCTCTGCACCATCTCGGTCCAGTCGGAGCACCTCCGTCCCCCAACACAACCTACGAGCATTGCGTTAGCCCTTGGCCACAGCCGACGCTAACCCAACTTCGCGTCAACCCAAGGACAAAGCCGACGTTAACCCAAGAACATAGTTGACGTTAACCCAACGACATAACCGATGTTGACCCACCTCAAGCCGCGAACGTAGCACACCTGTATGGCATTTGCCCGGGAGAAGTCTGTCGGAGAATACAATGCTTACCTGTATGGTGTTTGCCCGTGATACGCCGGTCAGCGTGATCGACTGTCCGCGCTCGTCATCCCTGACAGCTGACTCCACCGTGCGCCGCAGTGTGTCCTTGAACGAAGTGGTGAGAAGGTGTCGCGCCGCCACCGTCTTCACGGGCATCGCGTGGCCGCCCATCAGGGCCGAGAGGCTGACCCGCACTGGCTGCAGTGTCGTCACCTGGCGGACAGGTAAGAGGTGGGAGTTAGCGCCGCAGCCGCCAGGGGTGAGGGAGGGAGGAGAACGGAGACAGGCAAGGGTAAGGCGTGGTCATTGGTAAATGTATCTCTTTTTTACGAGTTACGACGAATACACACTGTTCTCAAGTAATGTTGGCAAGCTACTCTGGCTTAACCCTCGCCCTGGCAGGGGGGGGGGGGTCGATGCGACCCCCCCTAAAGTTTTTCGAAGATAGCGTAAAAACGGCGGCGCGCAGCGCCGCCAAATTTGGCACAGCCTATGGGGCAACCTTTTTACATATGACCTGAAAATTTCAGGTCCGGGTGACCTTGGGTCAGGTCACAGGTCAGAAAAACCGGTACAAGGTCATGGTCAAATTTCAATTTTCTTTTTGCACCTGTCCAACTCACAGTTTTCGACTGATTTCCTTCAAACTTTCAGGATGTGTTAAATTCACCGAGTTGTATAACATATAGTCCGGTTTTTTTTTAGATCACTGACCTGAGGTCAGTTAGAGGTCATTACGTCGTAATGTTAAGCCTATGGGAAAATACTAAATTCGGAAAATACTGAAGATATCCGTTTCGTTTTATCACTTTTGTGCTTTGAACCCACGGTACTTAACAGCAGGTCACTTGGTGCTTCTTTGTTTGGTGTACTTATCCATGGTTCAGGTCAAATGAGGTCAACTGAGGTCAAATGACGTTTTTGCCAATAACTTGGCACATAATGACGCTAGAGCTTAAAAAATGGTATCATTGTGTTCCTGGTGTTCAGCCGAATCAAATGATATGCGATATGATGCAATTTGGTTAACTTGAACTTAATTTATTAATTTAAGTTTACTTAAAATCTAAGAAAAACTTGAAGTACACTTAAGCAAGCTAAAAAGTATATCATTCGACGCGCCTTGACGTGCTGAGTTCACTGGTGCTTTTCTTTTTGCTCTATCTTAATTATATCAAAAGTTATAAGCGAAAAACTTTTGACCTGTTTTTAGCGAAATTTTTACATTTATACCCCCCAAAACCCCCCTAAATATTGACCCAGAGCAACCAAATTTGCACAGGGGCGAGAACTCCGGGGAGCCCACCTACCTACCAAATTTGGTGTTTCTAGGTGCCATAGGAGCCAATCGCGAGGGGGGGTCGCATCGACCCCCCCTGCCAGGCCGTGTTATGAAAAATGCCCTGCCAGGGCGAGGGTTAAGTTCTGATTGACGTGAATGAGGTGCCACTGTCCCAGTTTTCAATTAAAGTGCATCTAATATAAAATCAATACAATTTATCTAGTCTCAATCAAAACCGTAGCGACCCAGTTATCATGTCACAAATCAAAAAACAAAATTTCACTCTTATTTTGTAAGAAGGAAACCTCACAATGAGTACGCACATATGATTAAATACAGCAGATGTCCCACCTTGACATCCATGGCAGACTGGATAAGACGGACGCAGGATTCAGGCAGTCTCGGAGTAGTTGGAATCCGGCAGGAACACTATCGGGAACGATTGGAGGAAGAGGACACAGGCAGGGTCCGAGAGGACGGTAGAGGCTCCACTGGAAGACAACAATCAGTAACTGAGCATCACAGTAAGTGGATATTTTTTTCCCAATACTGTTACCATACACTAAGAAATCTGTTAGTGGTAGCAGCTCTTGCGATGTTGAGCTTATGGCACGTGAAATGGCCTCCCTTCTGGCAAGTCGCGCGGTACACAAATCGTTGGATTATGCATGTCCACCATGTAATGAACATGCCATCGACGAAATGAAGCAAGGTATAAAATATTATTATCTAAAACCTCGTAGCCAGGCAAGAGGGCTTATGCTTCAACAACACAGCTCAAGGCGGGGTGTTGAAATAGCTAGTGGGGCACGTGCTCTGCCCCTTTTTAGCCAAAGCCACCTCCCGCATCACCCTGCAAAGATCCGTTTCCGCCCCCTCTCCCCCTCCCCGTATCCCTCCCGGCATTCTCACCTGGCTGGTGGGAATCTGTAGCACCTCTCCCATCGAAGTGGTGATTGTAGTCAGCGGAGTGCCAGCGTGGTTTATCACCGCGTGGTTCTTCAGGCCCTGGCCCGTCTTGTAGCTCTTCCCGCAGTGGCACTTGAACGCCTTCCGTATTCTGAGAGACAGACGGCGGATGTGTCAGGCACACTGCTAAATCTGCAGCTGTATATTCAAAGCAGTTCCGCTGCTGTATGCAAATGCGCGGTTGGTGAGCTTCATTAAACTCTAATGGGATTTTCACAGCAGCAATGCCCCACTGAAATTAATGGTTAACCATGAGCTCAGCTAGCCAGCCACAATTACAGAGACATTTATACCCTTTACATTTCCTTTGTTATTGCATTTACGAGTAGGCCTTCTTATTGAAGGCATGATTTCCATTTTTAGAAAGTGTTGCATAACCCAGCAAAACAAGGTTTTGGCTCTAGCTAAAATGCTACTGTACTTTGTAAAATGTGTCCAAATTTCGCGAATTTACCCTCGATCTGACAATCATTTACACTATGCACCTGGCGGAATACAAAAGAAGAGGCATCGGGTGGGTGGCATAAGGTCAATACAACCGATGTTTCCGTGTTAAATCGAGCGATTTACATCAATGACATGGTCTTTCAGTACAATATCATTCAATGATAATAAAAAATCGTAGAAACGGAAAAACACGATCTGCTAAAATCATAACAATCTTTTACCTTGTGAACTTTCCTTATCTTGACTAAAGCCTGAGACAAGACAAAAAAGGATTATCAAATGAAAATCATTATCAAAGTAACCGCCTATAAGTCGCACAGAGCGAGCATCAGTCTCTCATGAACGAGATACCTACTTTGCATCCTTCTTGTGACCATTCTTGGCATGGTACTTGATACCATTAACGTTCTTGTAACGCTTTTTACAACCAGGTACTGGGCAAGAGTATGGCTTCTCTTCATTTGCATTGGGATTTGTCATCCTGGAAAAAAATCAATTCGAATTATACAGTGCTAGAAGGGTATAGGGGCATTCCATGTCAACCGGGACAGCCAAAATCAGCCACCTCTGCGATTTTGTTCAAACTTGGTATACTTGTTGGCTATTGGGTGAAACCTCTGAGGGTTAAAGGATTTTGTCATATGCCCTCGGGCTACAGAGATACAAGCCGCTAAACTTCTGCTTTTTTAGCAGAATTGGACGTGTATTGCAATCTTGAAAGATCTATAGCTTCAACATTTTTGAAGCTATTAATTTCAAACAAACGGAAACGTGAACACGAGGAGTTATGCTAGTTAAATTTGGTAATTTTAACATTTTTTGGTGATTTTGAATTTATTTTATTTTGAATTAATTTCTTTAAATCTAATTTGTGAAAAATGGGTACCCTTCGATTTTGCTCAAATTTGGACATTATCTTCCACCACACATAAGGCATACGTGCTGAGAAAATTAGAGTGGGCCAACGATAACTTTGGATGATATAGCAACAAGTAGTGCAACGTAGCACGGGCGATGGAAGGGGCGGATTTCGCCAACCCCACCTGTTTTTCGCCAATAACTCACGCCATAACTATTATATTAACGTCAAACTTTCAGCATCTGTCCAGAATTGAATTGCAAATCCTCCTGTGCAAGCAATAGGTAAATCGGTCCACAACTTTTCTAGTAATAGCGGTGTAAAGTCAAACATCTTGCCGGAGCGGCGCGGCGGCCGGCGTCGGCCGTTGCCGCCTGAATGGTAGACTGTGCCGGCGCCGGACGGTTCCATCTTTGCACTGCGCTTCTTACCGCTGATTATGATCGATTCGTGTCAAATTTTGTGTGAAGGCTTAAAAATGTACAGGCAAACTAATGGTCAAATAAATACGAAAACCAACTGGTAAAAATTGAATTATTAGGGTGCAAACACAATCTGTGACTGAAACGTTTCCCGTGTCGGCCGATCCCCGCGCCTTTGCCGGCGACATCTTACTCTTAGCAGGCCACTAACTGCCAAATTTATGGTTAGATTATCTAAAGATTCTCATAACACTACAAATGTCGTAAAAAGGAAGAAATAGGAAAATCGGCCAGTAACTCTTAGAGCTATGGGCGTATAAACGCAAAATAGTCACCATAGCAAATTTCATCACGATTAACCTCATTTGATCTTGAAGATATTGATCTAGGGCCATGAAATTGGCACACGATAAAGTTCCCCACAGCCCCACCTACAATTCAAATTCCGTTTTTTATACCTTTTTTGGCTAAACCGGGCCTTCCTCCCCTAGCGCTGGGAGAGTCAGGCGTATTTCCTTTTTGCAACCAAAGAGAGGCGCTGCCCGAAGAATGCCCAATTGCATCATTAAAAAAACTGGCTTACATCTCCGCGATGACCAGCTATCTCCGTGGCTTAGTAGTTAGTGTGCCGAGTGTACCCACCTCGTAATCTAAAGGTGGCTGGCTCGTGGCCGGTTAGCCTCAAGTGTTTAAACACGCATTCGTTTTTTAAGTAGCATCTGGCCAGCCGGCAAATGTCGTGAGGGCTAATGTTCGTATCTAAGTAGCATTTGGCCAGTCGGCAACTGCCGTGAGGGCTGTACATATTTACGCATGTTAGATTAGGTCAGGTCACGTCAGGTCAGGCTAGGTTTGCTTTGGTTTGGGGCAGAAAGAAGCATCTCCGGGTAGCGCCTCTCCTTGGTTGCTAAAACGAAACTCGCGAGTGCCAGACATTCCGAAGTCCAAAAGGCAGTTACGTAGACGTCGGCCCATTCTGGATTTTTTATATGATGTAGCTAATGTATGGGAGGATGAAATATGTAAAAATCAGCAAAATCGAAGGGTACCCATTTTTCAGAAAATCAAAATTTATTTTTTTTAATTTTAATTTAGTTCATTAATTAGCTAATTATGTCAATATTGTTATCCTCAAATTAAAGCCTGATCTATTCCCTCCATTTCACACTTTGTCTCATGGTGATATGTCTAAAACTTCAATGGTTATGACGCTTTAAAGATGATAATGTGCCTTGCCTAAGTCAATGTTTGATGACGTGTATCTCGGAAACGTGACGTCATATCTTGACAAAAACATGTCTCCTTTCTTTTCACATATAGATGAGTAGTTTCACAAAGTTTCGCAAAAATCGGAGGAGGTGAGGTTCAAAATGGTCATTTTTTGTCTCACTTGACGTGGAATGCCCCTATACGAACATGTAGATCATGCAAATTTAATTCTCTTCAAAGAAGGCAAGAGCCGCGATTGACAAAACTAGATTAGCATTAGTATGCCAGATTACCTAATCCACAACTCAGATGAAATAAAAGAAAGAGAAACATACAACAACAGAAAAGTGACTTTGTGCATCTGAAAATATTTACCGATTACCTTGCTAAATGCCCGACGACCAACATCACAAAAAGCTCCCCGATCTCCCCGCTGTCGACTGAATGGCGACAGCACTGCCCGTTCGTGGTTTATCCACTCACTTTGAGCCGTATCGCATGATGAACTCGGCCGAGAATTCTTCCTGAGTGGTCCAAGAGTCGTTGCTATCCTCCGAGTCTGTCATAATGTCGTACTCTGGCTCCTCGCTCGCCACTGTGGAAGACATGACGGGACAGGGGAATGTTAGACGGTACCACACGATCGAACTAAGCCTACAAGAGGGTCATGCATTTGCTGTATTCAGGTATGCGTAAAAATAGCATGCGTAGGTTATCCGTATTCGTAAAAATAGCAATACGGGAGCCAGAACTATCCATATACTAGAAATGGTAAATTGTAATCCAATTTACATTGAAATTACAAAATATTACAAATTACACATACTTATAATCATACGATAGGCTAAGATACACCTTGCAAGAGGAATTTGAGGACGTAAGAAATGACGCTGTAAGTTTTCCGCTCATAACACGGAAAGCCCTCCTTACAGTATCGCTATTAACATTTTACCAAGGATACAACCGTCTAAAGTTAAGCACCACATGACCCAGGGTTGAACTCTAAAACCTCCAAACGATCCCGGTGACTTCCCCTGAAAATACTCCTGGCACCCACTCGAGCCAAATGCCCCTCTGCACGTAAACGCTTTAACTCCCACTGTACTGTATGACCCATCACCTCCTATTCTGCTGACATTAGCTCTGTTGGCAGCTCTGCAGTGGGTGATCTCAGGTGGGCTGTTTAACTCCACCGGCAAACATTCGGGCTAGGTTGAGAGGGAATCCCATACGCCGGCGCTCGGACAAACCAATAACAATCGGGACGGACCCCAGCTACGGCGTTATAGCTCGTGAAAAGCGGCGATGGTTCCAATGAGGAGCAGTCGATAGATCGCAGAAGCCCACAGCACGCGTCCCCATGTCCGTCGAAGGTCATCCCGGCCAGACAGCCACGTAACCCGAGTCGGATGGGCGGGGGGAGCAGGTGTCCTTTCCGACAGGAGGGGAGGGGGAGGGGCGGGCGGCTATCAGCTAGCGGCAGAACCGGCAGTCATCGTCCCCGGGACGGAGCCCAAACGGCATCCGATAGCTGCAGCTGCATGCCACTCATTGAGACGAGTGCTTGTAGATAATTCCAACTGATACTACCAAGATACTCCCCTTGTCATAGCTGAATGAGTGAAATTACTATCGTTGATACCCAAACACATGATCATGCGTCGAACATGGCGCAAATACTTGGCCGCTTCCTATTCGCATATTCACTAATATGTCGTTAAAATATTGCATATGACATCAAATTTACCCGCCAGCCTCTAACTAGCGTGATCAAAGTTCTATCAGACTTTTTTCAACACGAACACAACACGCACACAGCACGCACACACGCACACATCGGCCGGAGGACGGCGCCAGCGCCACTGACCGGAGGGTGACGCGCTGCCAGTGGAGCTCGCTCGGCCGAGGGTGGGCAGGCCGGCGGACCCGGCCGTTCCACCACCGCCCGTCTGCTGTCCGTGGTTTGGCCCGTGAGAGCCGGCACCGGCCGCAGGAGCCGTCTTGGCAGCGGCGGCGGCGGCCGGCTTCCTCGACGGGAGGTTGGTGTAGAACCGGAGCGCGGAGCTGAGAGGGATGCACGACGGCTGCTGCCGCTCCTGCTGCTCCTCGCTGAACGGGTCATAGTCTGCGGGAATAGGGAGAGTGGCGGGGTTACTTTAGCCACCGCCTGAATGAGTTTCCCGGATCGAACCTTTGACGGAGTCAAGAAGGGTTACGTGAGGCTGTTAGTGTCACCTGGTTTCGTGAGTCTGTCAGTGTCACCCGAGTTCCTGGCTGATCGAGTCAAATAAGTACTAGTCGAGAGCGACGGGGTTACCTCGGCTCCTCTTTGACCGGTTCCGCCAGACAGTGATGTTGAGGAAATTCATGTCACATTCACAGCCGTAGGGATTAGGAATATGTTTTTTAGACAAATTTGATCTATATACTTGTACGAGAGGATCTTCATTGCCAAGGCCCAAGTTAAACAGAGCTATTGCATACGTCCTGACCTCTACCGCCCGATCGGGAAATTGCTGACATGGAGTTTAGAGTCGAGTGTTTATCGAGTCCACATAGTCGGACACAGGCCATCCTGTTCACACATTTCATCTGTCCTGTACTGCGACCACTGCAACTGACTGCAGACTATACCTGTCAGGAGCAAATAACGAGCCCCTCAGTGGCTTGATCTGAACTCTCACCGTGGCACCTGATGGCTCAAGAGACACTCTCGCTGAACTACTAGAGGAGACAGACAGTGCTGATCACTGTCCAGTTTTTTTTTTTTTTGAAGGGCTAACAACAGAGCATGATCCTGCTTAAAAGCTTAAAATTGGGACCACTCAGGAAATAACACATAGTACAGGAAAATGCTCTCTTTGGATTGGTATGTGTATAATTGTGCATGATGATATAATGCACATTGAGGTTTTGTGTGTGTACTGTGAATCATGTAACACTGAACAGAAATAACAACATGCAATGGCCCCTTGCATATAAAAACAAATACCTATCATTTATTAGAAGCTATCTTATTACTCAGCTCCATAACACAAAATGCAATTAAATGCTAAGTGCTATAGCAAATGGACAACACAAACCTCTTACAGTTTGCATTTCCTGTCCTGTCACACAGGAGAAACACATTCTGAGAAGCACCAGACTGGGCCTGCTGCTTCTCCTATGCTCATCATAAAAATATAGGGGGTGTTCCAGACAGAAGGAATTCATTCCCCTGGCAGACCTATCATAACTACAAACTATTTTGTAAAAATGAAAGCCTCTAGCAAAAGGTGCACCATTTTCAATGCCAATAGCTCTTATCCCCACACTGCATGTGGAAGGCTTGTGATGTCAATGCATACATAATATAAAAATACATTAATATGTACATACATCCAATATATACATACATCCACACATAGGTACATACAATATCTGATAAACCTTCACCTACCTATTTAGAAAATGCATGGTCTGTAGATGTTAAACTATAATACAGTTGGTGACATACCAGGGAAATAAGCTAAAATAAGAGTGCTCTATTTATTGCTCCTGCCCCATGTTGAAGAGATACCCCTAAAAACGTGATCTTTTATCGGCCCTTACGCAGCAAGGCAGTAATTCTCAGACCGGTGGATGGTATCAATAGAAAGAGAATGCGTCAAAGATTAAAATGAATTAATTGAAATAACATTAAAATATTAATTAAGCGTGGAAATTAGCCCCAAACATAAGCTAATTATTGCTTCTACCTCGGCGACGGCGCTCCCCGCAGTCAGCGGAGAAGCTAAAATAAAAGCCACCATCCTCCTCCGTAAGTCAATTTTAGAGCGGCCGAGCGGGCCGATGCGGGGCCACCAAACTGAGGTAAGACGTGGCTAGCAATTGCAAACCGCCATAGAAATCAGTATCTTAAGACGTACAATATGGGATGATTACTCTGAAGCTGGAGTGAAAGCATGAGTAGATTGCAAGAAACGAAATGCATAGATTGGTTGAATTATGTACAATAGGCACAGCTCAATAGATGAAGCCATTTCTATGATGTTGACATTTGACATAACCCTTCCTCTCCTCACCTATGACCTAAGTGCATTGGCAGTTACCGGCATAGTTTTTGAGCACGAGTTTAATTCGCCATCGGGCCGCAATGCATGTTGCTAGGCTGCTGCAATTACAACGAACATACGAATACTGCCTTCATTTGTAGACGTTTGTTTTTTAAGCGGTCTTTGACGTACAAGGGGGCATACCTGTCGACAACTTGAGTTTCTCCGAATTTCAAAAACTCCCAGAATTTCAATTCCTTATGCACTGTTGTAGGTACAGCTACGTTCACAAGTATTCGTTTCCTCCTGTTCTAAAAAGGATGATATTTGTCGATTTCGTGCGTCGCTGATAAGAGGGTGCGTTTAATAATTAAGCCCAACGCTTTCCGCATCCGCGAGTACCTACCTTCAAAAGGGAACAACAGTTTCCATTTATTACACTATGGGACATGTGACAAAATGACCACTGGAACACGCATGAAACGGAGCTCATATTCCTAAAAATGTCTACAATCACTTCCTTTCTGACACTATTAGCAAATACCATCTCAAGTTAGGTGGTTGACAGACAGTCAATGGAGATCTGGGGAGACTGAGTGATGCCGATTCACCACTTAACTGATATGAGGGCTGAGGGCAGAGAAACAGGCAACATGCACAACTGACAACTTGACAAGTGACAAAACACTACCAATATTGCGCAGTGCACAACATATTACAGCGGCCAGCCCAAAAAAAAAAAAAAAATGCTTTTGGTGGCTAATTGCAAAACAAGTCACTAATAAAATATGTCTTAGTTGCAGCTGAACACTGCACAATGATCGCACTGTTCACGCATTGAGTGAGATGCCACAGGTGGTTTGAATCACACTTTGATACAACTGCAAATCTGAAGTGTTATTATGAGATTCATGCCTCCATGATCACAGCACTTTGGTTGTGGTTGGCATAACACTTGTAGTCTGCAGAGTTCCACATGAACTGCAGACACCTCATCTGGTGGTCTTCATGTTGCTCAACTTCTTCAGGAGGCAAATGTCAACCACCCAGCGGAAGCATGGTCCTGCAGAAAAGAAAGGTAATGCATAAGGTACAAACATTATCTGCTGAAACAGCCCCTTCTGTTGGCTGTTATTAAACTTTTAACATAACATAACAACATGTATTCCATATATATTACAATTGTTGAAGTAAAATACTGCCGGCTATTTCAATACCAGAAAATGAAATTATATTGTGGCATAATTCACATGCTCAGCTATCAGTGTCAAATAATAAAATAATTTAAAATTTGGCATATTCTATAAAACACATTCATAGAATTTTCTACTTCACGTCACAAGGACTCACAATCTTTCTGTTGGGTGTTTGATTGACGCATTAACTAAGTTTGTCTTAGGTCTTATTATTACACAAAAAAAATCATATTGCATTATTGTATCAAAATACTGCCAGCAATAACAAAACAAGAACATGAAATGTCAATGAGCAGGCCGCCTTTCCTAAAAATGGGTTACTTTGAAAATAATTTTAGTTTCTTTTAAGGAAAAGGAGAAATGATTATCAGGTAATTATCAGAAAACCACTCAACCAGCAAGTGGCTGGGTGGTTTCACAGCAAACATCAAGCCAAAACATATATTTACATTTATCTAACAATTGAGCCATTTGACTACCACAAGGATATGTGAGCAAAATAAGAATCCAATTATCCAGTGTTGACTTCCTTGCAAAGTTTATGCCTTATTTTATGAAAACGTGTCACTAGAATATGATACTTATCATCGAATATTATTTAATTTACGATTTATTTCGATCGAAACCCACATGGAGTCACGCGCCATTTTCGTCGACGATTAATATGATCGTATTTCATGAAGAGATGAGGGGTTTCAATGGTCTTTCAAAGCAATAATTTGATGCAAAAATTGGTAGGAAATAATATAAAGCTGGTTCAAATGGCCATCAACCATTTAAAACACCGAAAATACTCACAACTCCGTCCCGACGACCACGCAGCACCGCGCACGCCACACTACTGGCACAATGCCAAAACTGCTGTCACAGCAGAAATGTTTTTTATTCTCGATTGCAATTATGGAATTATTTATTAAACAGAAGACGATCTTTCCGAAAAACCGACTGATTTCATACACAGATGCATGGAAAATAAAAAAATCCCGGGAAATTTATTTGTATTGTTTTGTCGATTTTGACATGCTCCTAGTTTGCAGCCATATTTCGATATGTTCTACAGGGAGTTCAGAATTATTTCAGGACCAATCTTTTCCTCGTTCATTTTCCCGTCGATCATGAAATTTTTAGAGCGGAACAATTAGTTTCCAGGCGGTCCGAGCGGTTTTCGTGAGAAGGGTGCAAAAATCTCATTTTTAGAGCCTCGACACCAGCTCAACACAGGACCCTATGGGAGACGGTGAAGTAGCGGGAGCAATAAATAGAGCGCTCTAATTTTAGCTTATTTCCCTGTAGTGTCACCGACTGAATAACTAGGAATATGGATGAAATGATCAATTATATAGGAAAAAGCCAGCACTTATAAGCAGCTTCAGTTTAAATCAATAGGTTCAGGTTATTTGCCACCTATGCATCAGATTTTCTGAAGAAATCAAAGTTCTTTTGAAATTGTTTTGTCAAATCCACGTTGCAGAAAATGCAAACATAAAAAATTGTGTTCAATCCAAATAACTTGAAATGGGATATTATTCCAAACTATTATGACTTATGAGCCTTGCGGTAAGGTCGGGAAGGAATAATTGGGTTGCACTTCCCACTTCAAGCAAATTATTTGGATCCTTGCTGCTTGAAAATTCAGCAAGAGGCACGTTTTAATTAAAAATTGATGTTCATTTATAAAACTTGCTTCATATTTTTGTATCAACTGAATTAAATCGAAAGTGGGCGTTGCAGCACGAGATTCGATATCGAGGCAATAATGGCGCATACGCCCCCCTCGAATATCGAGGAGCTTTTTTAGGACTTACCTATGTGCGTTTCCTCGATGTGTTGTATCAAATCACCCAGCGATGGATACGTAAGCCCGCAACCATTGAATTTACAAACATTTACCAGGAAAACTGCCATAATCCACTCGGTTCGATATCGGTCTTCAGAATGCCCCTTAGCAACTGGCTCCGGTGCACAAGCTCATTTTGAACGCACTCACGGAAATTATATACAATTTGAAGTGTACAGGAGTATATGACACTGGTGACTAGACAAACAACAATATTGCACAGAATTTAGCGATGAAAAGTAATTGCCAAAGTTCCCCTCCCTAGCGATCGGCCCGTCCCCCACGTAGATTTCCACTCCGTGTTGCCAGCTCCGGCGCAGGTCGTAAAGCGTACCAACTACCGTACGAGCGTACCCAAAAGTCTGTGCCAGGCGCGATATCGTACCAAAAATCAGTTTTCGAGCTGGGGATGGAACGGAGGGGGCCTAGAAGGGGGTCCACCGTCCGGACACCGGAGCGATGTATTGATTCGGTGCTAACACATGCAAGCGCATCATGAAACACACCGAGTAAAACGATTTGATAACGCTAGGGTGGAAATGCAGTTGTTGGCAAGGAAGGGCCAAGGGCCCACAAAAATGCATTCAATTAGGTATCAGGCGGGCGGCGGCAGCTCTGTCATGAAACGGAACATTAGCTATGTGAGCTTCAGCTTGGAAAGACGCGATCAGCTTCCCAATTTTTCCTTATGTTGATCGGTACAGTGGCTACCACTACACTGGGACGGTGGGAGCCCGCTCAATGGCAACACGAGCGGCGACCCGCCCACCGCCGTGGGTTCGCCCCTGGCTATTCCTGGTCGAAAGCACGTGCTTGTGCCGAGTATAGCCCACTGCACCCCTCCCCAGGCGATCACGTGGTACCCTGTACGCTCACTGACGTTTGCATTGCAACCGCCAATGTCAGGAGGAGCCAACCGCGAACAAGTTCACCCTGGGCCAAAAGGAGTCACTCAAATGTGATACCTTTCTAGGGGCCCTAAGCACAAACTGGGTCGGTTTCTCCTTAGTCTCAACCCGTCTGTGGATGCACTCTGACCGGGCTGGTATCAGCTGTTATCCTCGTTTGTCCGGCGTGTAGAATGGACCCAGCGCGAGTACGATCTGTACTCTGTACCGGCCCTGCGTGAGTTGGCGGCGCTCCCAGTTGCGTGAGCGACCACCCGTCAGCTATCCGATAATACACAGGCGCCGGCCAAACGTCATCGGCCACCCTGGAGGCGTGCCTGGCCAGGAATGTCGACAGGGGGGCAGGGGAGGGGGTTATGTCACAGCCAGAGACGAGGGGAGGGGGAGACGGGGTGTCGACTGTCGAGGCCGAGAGGACAGTCTGGGTAATGCAGCGGGGCTCGCCAAAGTACACACGAAAATCCAATCAATACCACGATTCCATTCTAAACGCACTGATCTCCGCTGCGACTCGTGAATTTGAATTGTGATGGCGTCTCCATTCCTCCATCCTTCATTCCTTCTATCGATCCCTCCACGATGACGAGAAGGCTCATCGTGTGCCCCGCCCTCCGATCATCCCCTCCCCGGGCCCGTCCCCCCCCCCCTCCGTCTGGGGGCCGGGTTGGGTAGGGCTCGCCACGCGGCCGCGCGGGGCCTCATAACCGTCCCGTTATGAGGCCGCGCGGACGGCAGCCGGCCAGGAGCCGAGCGGCTTTGGACCGCGGCCCCGGGTCCACCCCGCTGGAGCCCCGCCGCAGCTCCTGGAAGCGTGAACTCACGTGACGGTGAGCAAAGGAAGGACAGTGGATCACGTGACATACCAAAATGGCACAAGATGCGCAAGACTGTAACTTATGCCCAAATGTCGTGTAAGTGAAAGTGTCGAAGCTGATTGTATTCCGCACTCCCCGTTATTGACTGACAGCTTTCCACGGACCCCGCGACCCGGCTTATGTTTCGGGCGTGCAGTCGGTCGGTTCCTAGATACCACGGCGAGGTGGGGCTCCGCCTAGTAACGGAAACCTGAGTAGACGGACGGACCAGCGCTGTATAATCCTTGTTGTATGACGTAACATGCTGTGCACGTTAGATTACACATCAAAGCTCTTGTATGCATGATACTATGACAGGCAACCGACAAATACCTACGATCTGGAATCGACCTACGATTATAATAAAAATGACGATTCAACGCAGTCGAAACACCATTTTGCTGGCATAAAATCGGTATATTTGAATCGAGTTGTGCTTCACAAGCACAGCCGACAAGTTATTGTATGCCAATCCAGCCACTATTGTCAAGACGCCGGCATTGAAATCGGCGTTGCCAGCCGAAAACCAGCAATTAAGGTTACGTGACCCGGGGATCAGTTTCTCGGGATTGCACAATACCACTGGGTTATCAAATGGACTTCCCTGATTCTTAAACAGGACAACAAGTCATCGAAGACTTTAAAAAGGCAATACGTGTCACAGATCACAATTTCGCCATGAATATAGGTCACACTGCAGTTATCCAGCGAATCACACAGCCTGGGCTTTAACACGCACAACAATACGAATAGAACATTGCCGTGGAAGCTATTTTGTACCGTAGTGTTTGACACATTTCAACGAGGCCCAGCCCTAGAACCTAGACTAAAAAAATCGCTTGTTGGCATGCTCTAACCTCAGTTATTTTCGGTGTACTCGTAACAAATACCTCCGAAAATGGTCACCCCGAGCTCAACACGCGGTTTTTATGGTAGCTTGGGACACGACATTGGTACACCGTCGGCAGCCTAGTGCCTGTGCTGAGCGCGGCTGTTACCAAGAGGAAATGATAGCCATAACCGGTTGTAAGGTATTGCGGCCACGACCAGTCAAGAAGTTCGTTATTGCTATATTTATATATTTCCCTGAATGCGTGATCTAATGGCGACAAAAGTTGCATTATTATAAATGAACCTACATGACTTATCCTATCCCAATCACTGACAAGGTGAAAAAGATGACATGCCACCAAAAGTACTAATACCAATAACTGCCTGAACCAATGTCCTTATGAGCATTGAGCATCACATTTTCAGTAACTAGATTCACCTAGATTCACTGGCCCTTGATAAAATGACGATCATGACAGTAACAGGTTTCCGAACTACAAGATCATCTACACCCTGCTAAGATTCATTCAATACCTGGACTTTCAACATACCAACAGGAAACACTCATTGCCATGAACGCAATTTTCCCCCAAGTCTCTGGCAATAACACCCTCATCATAATATTAATGGCTCTCACGCAAGATTCCCTGCACTCCCGCAAGATTCCCGGCCCTTTCGCCCGATTCCCACCCTCCTCTCACCCGTCCAGCGACCGCGCCACCCTCGTCTGGGGCATCTGCTAGGCGGTGACTGCCGTCATGCTCTGTATCAGCTCCACGTAGAGCTGGATGCCGCGCAGAAACACCTCTTCGTTGAGCCGCTCGTTGTGATCGTGTAGCAGTATCGGCGTGTGGTTCATCGGTGAAAAGCCGTAACACGGGATACCCAGCTGTGGAGAACAGGGAGAGGGAGGCACGTTTATCGGCTGACGGGCTGAGCACGGAAGAAACGGAGAGCCGTGCTGAAGTAAGACGTGGCACACGTCACGAGCAATAGGTCGCACGTTCCTTGTGAAGTGAG